>NC_045442.1:118876198-118892931 GCF_002776525.5 Piliocolobus tephrosceles | reverse complement strand
AGATGATGATGATGGTGATAACTGTGATGATGACTGTGATGATGATGGTGAAAATGATGATAATGACTGTGGTGATGGCAATGATGATGATGATGGTGATGGTGATAATGACTGTGATGATGATGATGGTGATGATGATGATGGTGATGATGATGATAATGATGATGATGATTAGGTTAGGGAAGCTTCATACTTTGTACAATAACCTGTTTTCTCAGGGAAAGGAATTGTTCTCTGTCCTCCAACTTTATATATATAAGGAAGCACAGAATAGTTTACATCTTGACCAAATTCTGTTAACAGCCTTGTTTGTTAAATTACCCAAGGTGCAGCTCAGTGATCAAAAGATGTGCAGGGTGTTTCGGGCTAGTGTAGGGAGATCCAGCCAGTTATGAAGCGAACACTTGCTAAAGTAAGAAGAAAGGGGAGCAGTTTTAAAGGAAAAATAGAGAAGGTATTTTTTATATCATTCAGTAGCATAAATGAAAATGTAGATCATAAATGAATTTTCTGCCTGGCAGAGGCATACCACATTGTTAGGGAGGATGCTTACCTGTTTCTGTTCAAAAGGATGTCAGAGAACACAAAAATGATCTAAAACACATTTGATAGGATTGAGAATACTACATATCAACTGGCTCTGTTTGTTTCTGTCATTTATTCAAGGCCTCGTGCCTTCTCACTGCTGGCTGCACTGTGTGCACGCTGTTCCTCTGATGTTCAAAATGTCCCAGGGTACCTTGCCAGCAGCAGCATTTCATCAACCCGTCACACCGGAGTCAAAATCCCTCCAGACACTAGCTTTGAGATTTAGACAACTTCTTGAACCTTGATGAGTTCAATTTCCACATCTGTAAAATAGGGATAAATAATGGGAATATAATATACACAATGTTCTGCATCTTTGTTTTTGCATTTAACAGTATATCTTGGGAATAATTCTGTATTATACACGTAAATCTACTTAATTATTTTACATGACTGCATAGTCCTCCATTGTATTTTTATTTATCTATTTATTTATTTAATTTTAGAAATAGGATCTCACTGTGTTGCCCAGGCTGGAGGACAGTGGTGCAATCATAGCTCATTGCAGCCTTGAACTTCTGGGCTCAAGTGATCCTCCTGCCTCAGCCTCTCAAGTAGCTGGGACTACAGGCACACACCACCATGCTCAGCTAAGTTTTTATTTTATTTATTTATTTTTGTAGAGACAGGATCACTGCTAAGGGTGGTCTCAAACTCCTGGCCTCAAGCAGTCCTCCTGCCTTGGTCTCCCAAAGTGCTGGGATTACAGGCATGAGCCACCACGCCTGGCCTCCATTTTTTTTTTAGATTGTAACTTACTTAACCAGTGCCCTATTAATGGATATTTAGAATTTTTCCAGTGTTCTGCTATTGCAAACTTTTATTGATTGTTTTAAGCCAGAATATTGATTTTTTTTACACAGACACAGCCAAATGTCCCTTAAATGTAGTAATTATTTTACCCATAAGGACTCTGTGTTTTTTTATGGAATAACTTGAAGCATACTTAAAGAGTGTATTGATGTGTGTTTAGTTAGCAGGAAGCTTAAAAGAATTTTCCTTTAAGTTACTTGTTGAGACATCTGCCCTGAATGAGAATGAAAATAAGCTCAAAAGAGTGCCTAAAGTCAGAGGGTCTGGTGAATGGGAATGGCTGGATGAGGGATGGGCTGTTGGGATTAATCATGAACATTCTGTCCCATCGCCACTTCACCATTCAGGTTTTGCCCACCATGTGACAATGGGGCTATGCGGCTGGCATTAGGAGCGTGTTGGATTTTTGTAGCAGCCAGAGAGCAGAACATGAGCATTTGCTAGGTCTGGTTCCCCCACCATCAGGGATGGGAGTGAGAAAGGGGAGTTCCGCTCTGAAGAGCCACCTCTGCAGGGAGAAATCTGTCTCCAGCAGGAGATCTGGGAAGACCACAGTGAGAAGTGCTGTCGAAGAGGTCCACACAGGTGATGAAAAAAGAGAGTATCCTGGGGGTTGCAGTTTCATCCAAGTCAGTACCTTTGTCATCCATGGAAAATGTACCCTGGCAACAAATGCGTGCATGGCCCACGTGGACACTTTATTTGCTCTTGAGTGTTGCCAGCTTTTTACGCTGTAGCTATAAGGAGATTTTGTAATCTCAAAAAGAACTGAATATTTTTTTAAGAGACAGGGTCTCACTCTGTCACACTGTGGGCTGGAGTGCAATGGTGTGATCATAGCTCATTGTAACTTTGAACTCCTGGGCTCAAGTGATCCACCCACTTCAGCCTCCCAAGGAGGTAGGACGATAGGCCTGTGCAACTACACCTAGCTAATTTTTTCTTTTTCTTTTTTTGGTAGAGTTGGGGGTCTCGCTGTGTTGTCCAGGCTGGTCTCCAACTCCTGGCCTCAAGTGATCCTCCTGCCTTGGCCTCTCAAACTATTGGGATTACAGGCATGAGCCACCGTGCCTGCCCTGAATATTTTATTCTGCCTCTGCCTCCAAAAACCAGGCTTCGATAGGTGCTCCCTGTTGGTATAAGAAAAAAGAAAAAGATTGACTCACGTTGGTTCCATATCAACCTTTAACAAATGGCATTAAAAGAGCAGAGATAAAATGTGGGAGCCTGTCAGAGAAGTGAAGGAGGAAAGCAGGGAGTGCTATTAAACGAAGCATGTTTTTAAGAGCTCTCATGTGGAATTTGTCTTCTGCATTTGGATCAGAGGCTGTGAACAGTAAAGATTTAGTGCCACAGAAACACCTGCAGAAACCAAAGTGTCACAAGCAATGATTGTGTCAGCATTTTGATGCCTTCTCCCTGTGACAAGTATTGTCATAACCTAGACCTGCCCTGGTGGCGGTTTCAGACATAGGATTGTACTCAGAATGAAAATTGATCTGGACAAAAATTAAGCTAATCGTGTGGGTATTTGAGAATGTCTCATCATGGTTCTTGAAGCTATTATACAGGATTGCTTATCATTGAGGAATTTGCCAGTTAAAGAGGAAGATGAGAATTTTTCAGTGAGAAAGCATAACTGTTTTGAAGGATTCTCTCTGTTCCTAAGCATCTACTTGCTAAAGTTAAGGATATGTTTCTAATTTGAACTGGTTGGTCAGGCACCGGTCCTAGTTAATAAGAACCCGAGTTACAGTTTTTTTTTGTTTTTTTTTTTTAAGAAATAGAATTTTAATACTTTTAGCTTAAGCATTAGCATAAACAAATGTAAGGCTTACTATGTAATTGTCAGGTGGAGGGCTTTAAAAGATACATTTTAATGAATAGACATTGTATCTAAGTTGGATATCCATTTTCTTGGACACATTTGTTCTTCAAGCATGTGAAAGCAAGTCTTTTTGCTGTGTTTGCTTGGCAGAACTTTATTTTCCAGTTTGGGCCTGGCTTTTCTTAGGTCAATGTGCTGAATTAGCACTACAAAATGTCATTAGTGGTATGCGATTTAGTGAAGATTTTTAGCTGAAGATTCTATCAGAAGGAGTTAGTCACTTCTAAAATTGCCAAATTTCTGCCGGGAGAGTTGCGTAGACATTGAACATTGAGACCATTTACTTCACTACTGTCATTCCTTCCTTCCCTCCCTCCCTCCTTCCCTCCCTCCCTCCCTCCCTCCCTCCTTCCCTCCCTCCCTCCTTCCCTCCTTCCTTCCCTCCTTCCCTCCTTCCCTCCCTCCTTCCCTCCTTCCCTCCTTCCCTCCTTCCTTCCCTCCTTCCCTCCTTCCCTCCTTCCCTCCTTCCCTCCTTCCCTCCCTCCTTCCCTCCTTCCCTCCTTCCCTCCTTCCCTCCTTCCCTCCCTCCTTCCCTCCTTCCCTCCTTCCCTCCTTCCCTCCTTCCTTCCTTCCTTCCTTCTTTCCTTCCCTCCTTCCCTCCTTCCTTCCCTCCTTCCCTCCTTCCTTCCCTCCCCCACTCCTTTCTTCCCTCCTTCCCTCCCTCCCTCCCTCTTTCCTTCTTTCCCTCCTTCCCTTCTTCCTTCTCTCTTTTGCTTTTCGATGGAGTCTCGCTCTGTGACCCAGGCTGGAGTGCAATGATGTGATCTCAGCTCCCTGCAACCTCCGCTGCCCGGGTTCAAGCAGTTCTCCTGCCTCAGCCTCATGAGTAGCTAGGATTACAGGCGTGTGCCACCACGCCTGGCTAATTTTTGTATTCTTGAAGACGGGGTTTCACCATGTTGGTCAGGCTGGTCTCGAACTCCTGATCTTGTGATTCACCTGCCTCGGCACCCGAAAAGTGCTGGGATTACAGGCGTGAGCCACTGCGCCCAGCTGACTTCACTACTGTTACGATCCATTCGAATTCTCTGGGGTCTGTAAGGGTTAGGGTTAGCAAACAGGTTTTTCCGTTTTAAGAGTTGATTCTGATCTGGATCAAAAGGCACCTGTCTATTTCCTAGCCGGTCTCAAGCCAAGTACCACCAACTTCATTTTTTGCTCCCTTCCTTCCTTCTTCTTCTTCTTCTTCTCTTTTTTTTAGGGTCTCTCTTTGTTACCCTGGCTGGAGTGCAGTGGTGCAGTCATGGCTTACTGCAGTCTCAGCCATCCAGCCCAAGTGATCCTCCTACCTCAGCTTCATGGGTAGCTGGGACCATAGGCATGCATCACCATGGCCGGATCATTTTTGAATTATTTTTTGGTAAAGATGGGGTTTTATCCTGTTGTCCAGGCTGGTCTGGAACTCCTAGTCTTAAGTGATCCTCCTGCCTTGGCCTCCCAAAGTGCTGAGATTACAGGCATGAGCCGTGGTACCCCAGCTTTTCAGTGTTTTAAAACCAGCCTTTAATATTGTGGTGACGTGACACTGGGGAAAATAATACGATTGGTAGAAAAGAACATTTTAATTTATGGTCGGAGGCCAGGGGGTAACGTCTACAGACCCAGTTACACAGTCTGGTAGGGGCAATAGGCTGGAAGTGATGCTGTTCATAAAGTTAATAACAGTCAGTCTGATTTGTATGTAGAATGACTAAAAAGCATAGAAAGGCAAAGCACCAATAATAGCTACACTAAGCTAATAGGGCAGATCATTTCAGTATCATCTGATTATTTCTTGGTCTAATTTGGGATGGATATAATTTCACCCAGTGGTTGGTTTAGTGAACTGTCATGAATCAAAAAGACAGCTCCCGAATTCCTGATTCTCATTAAAAGTCAGAGGAGTCCTTTTCAGGTTTCAACAGTTCCATTTGACCAACAGTTTTGGAGCACTTAAAATGTGCAAGTCACAGCAGATTGTTCGGAGGCTACAATTTTGACCATTTTGTGATTAAATTGCTCTTGTCCGAGAAAAGAATTTATTTTAAAATAACATGCACTTATTTATTTATTTATTTATTTATTTATTTATTTATTTATTTATTTTTGAGACTGAGTCTCACTCTGTCGCTCAGGCTGGAGTGCAGCAGCATGACCTCGGTTCACTGCAACAACTTCCGCCTCCCGGGTTCGAGCAGTTCTTCTGCCTCGCCTCCCGAGTACCTGGGACTACAGACGCCCACCACCACTCCTGGCTCATTTTTGTATTTTAGTTAGAGACAGGGTTTCACCATGTTGGCCAGACTGCTCTTGAACTCCTCATCTCAGGTGATCCACCCTCCTCGGCCTTCCAAAGTGTTGGGATTACAGGTGTGAGCCACCATGCCCAGCTATTATTGGTTTTTTTGTTTGTTTTTTTTGCTTTTTTTTGAGACAGTCTTGCTCTGCCACCCAGGCTGGAGTGCAGTGGCACGATCTTGGTTCAATGCAACCTCTACCTCCTGGGTTCAAGTGATTCTCCTATCTCAGCCTCCCGAGTTGGCCGGGATTACAGACGCCCACCACCACGCCCGGCTAATTTTTGTATTTTTTCAGTAAAGATCTGTTTCGCCATGGTGGCCAGGCTGATCTCAAACTCCTGACCTCATGTGATCTACCCGCCTTGGCCTCCCAAAGTGCTAGGATTACAGGTGTTAGCCTCTACGTAGGCCTGGCTGTTGCCCGATTATTCTTAACAACCTTAGGTTAAAGATGAAAGGTATTAGAAACTGGAAAACATTATGAGAAACTGGGATAGAAACAGATTTCTTGTTTCCATTTTTTACAATAATAATTGGTCGTGAGGAGGGAGTTAGCCAGCATATCTCTGGGCTTGGCTTGGTTCTGAGTTCTGGGCCCAGCATAAGCTAAAGGTCTGGAGTTAAGATGGCTGGAGTCAGAATGACTCTATGATAATTTTTTAACTACAGGTAAGCACATGCCTAAATATAGCACAGGAGAAGGGTGAAAAACCAGTTCACGAGCCCTTAAATGTCTGTTTTTAGCGAAGGCATCCTTAGGGCACATGCATTTTGTGTTGCTTTTTCGGGGAACTCAGGAAGAACATTCCCTGAGCCCGGGTCCGCTTCTTTTCTTTGCCCTGTCACTCGCTGGTCGCTTGAACCTCAGACCATTTCACTCAGAGAGGACTGGGTATACATTTAACAGCATGGAGAGCCAACCATCGTAACGCCACAGTCCACTGAAACTGACTAGATAAAGCAAAGCAAAACAGCTTTTATTTTCCAGAGCCATCATTTATGAAGTTAAAAGTCTAAGTAGTCATTTAGAGTTCTTTCATCACTATGGAGGATGGGATGGTTTCCTTTAGTCTTGGAAATTTGGTTCTCAAAAGATTATTTCCTTTGCAGGCACCTGGCTTATAATCGGATGAGCTGCCTGTGGGTGATGATTTGATTTTCTTTGAAATGTGGGGAAAAGGAGGAAGGATTCAACTTTTGCAATTTGTACAGCCTATCATCAGGTGAAGAAAACATGTAGCATTTCAAGATTAAATTTTTATTTGACCTTTCCAGTAATTTATCACAGAAATTCCTTTTTGATGGAAATTTGGTGTTTCTTAAATAGAATAATGGCTTTCTTTATCATTCAAATAAATGTCTTGTCACAACTTGAAAAAATGCAGCTTTTGAAACACTGGAATTTTTATTTCTCCCACAGTTACGCATTTTCTAAAGTTCTTTCATGTGTATAAAAATCTGCTGTCTCTTTTTGCCAAATTTTACTTATTCAACAAGGATGAAGGTTTATAGGGAGAAAATATCATAAATTAACAAATATAAGACTTTTTCCAGTCAAAACAAACAGTGATCTCTGGATTATTCCACTGTATAATATTACTTAAGCATTCAGGCACGTAAGTGCATGTTTTAAAATAAATCAGGAGGGACTCAAATCATTTTTATGCCTCAAGAGAAACCTTTGAGGTTCTTTCTGTACAGGCTTGCATAGAAACTTAGAGAAACATATTATGGAGGAGAAAAGAGATAGTACTGTTTTCTAGTACTAGTGTTAAGTGGATAGTGCTAGTGTTGAGTGGATGGTACTAGTGTTAAGTGGATAGTGCTAGTGTTGAGTGGATGGTACTAGTGTTGAGTGGATAGTACTAGTGTTGAGTGGATAGTACTGGTGTTGAGTAGAAGGTCATTAGGATACATTACTTACTTTGCAGATCTACAGCACAGGAGAAGAGTGAAGAGCCTGATGGAGAATCAGAGGAGAGCCCCCAATAATGGTGATCATCAGAATTGTCTTGAGCACCAGTTGGCACAAGTATTATTAGGTCTAGAGACACAGAAACAGAATACATGCACCTCCCATTCTTGTATAGGAAGCATGTCAAGGACTGTAATGGGATGTGCACATGGGATAGATAATGTACGTTTAAGCCACATTTTTTAGAAGGAGAGCATCATTCTGCCTGGGTGAGAAGCAATTGAGAAAACCTTAAAAGGGGAGGAAATAAGAGGTCAAGGTGGGTGGGTCACTTGAGGTCAGGAGTTCGAGACCAGCCTGACCAACACGGTGAAAACTTGTCTCTACTAAAAAAAAAAAAAAAAAAAAAGCTAACTGGGCATGGCGGTGTGCGCCTGTAGTCTTAGCTATTGAGGAGACTGAGGCAGGAGAATGGCTTGAACCCCAGAGGCGGGAGTTGCATTGAGCCGAGATGATGCCACAGCACTCCAGCCTGGGTGACAGAGTGAGACTCTGTCTCACAGTAAAAAAACCAAGAAGGAAAAAGGAGGAAATATACCATCTGGGCCTTTGAAAAATACTTGGAATTAGCTGGGCGCAGTGGCTCACACCTATAATCCCAGCACTTTGGGAGGCCGAGGCGGGCAGATCACGAGGTCAGGAGATCGAGACCATCCTGGCCAACATGGTGAAACCCCGTCTCTACTAAAAATACAAAAATTAGCCTGGCGTGGTGGTGAGTGCCTGTAATCCCAGCTACTCGGGAGGCTGAGGCAGGAGAATTGCTTGAACCAGGGATTCGGAGGTTGCAGTGAGCCACGATAGCACCACTGTACTCCAGCCTGGGTGACAGAGTGAGACTCTGTCTCAAAAAAAGAAAGAAAAAGACATGGAATTTTGCCAAGCAGAATGAAAAAGGAATGGATGACATTCAGGGAAGGAGGGGATGGGCAGAACTTGAACAAAGGCCAGTGGTGTGAAAGGCCATTGTGTGTTCGGGAAACTGCCTGTTGAGTGGTGTGGTTGGGTTGAGGTGACTTGTATATGGCTGGGAGTGTTTGTGTTGGGGACAGTGGCTGTCGTGGCAGATGAGCCTGCAAAGTTGTGGTCAGGTTTAGAAAAGCTTTGAGTGGCATGGGTAACTTGCAAAGGGATTTGAACTTGATCCCATAGACATGAAACCTCAACGATTTAAGTAGGGTAATGACATAATCAAATCTTATTTCCAGAAGAGTAATTTCAGTAACAGGAGGTAGCAGGTAGCAGTGGGCTTGCTGGGGACTACGGGACCAGGAAGGAGTGGGTGGAGGTATTGCAGAATTGAGAGGAGGATATGAACCAGAGGAACAGTGAAGGGATGGAGGAACAGGCGGGCGTTTGAGACTCTTGTCTCAAGTGGAAGACCTGAACATACTTGGCGATGGAAATGACAGAGACAGAGCAGTAAAGTAGATAGGTTTCTAGGCCGCATTACCGATTAGTAGAAATGAAAGAGAGAAGTTTTGGGGTAAAGATAGCTGTGTTTCACTTTGGTTATCGTGCTCTCGAGAGGCTGGGAAGGGCCTTTGTGGGTGGAGAAGGTAAGGTTTGCACATGAGAGAGATTAAAATGTGGATGAAGCTTAGGAGACTATCAAAGGACAGAGGGGGCTGAGACTGTGGACACAGCTGAGATTTCCATGGGGAGGATACAGACTAGGAAGAAGGAAGGGTTGCAGATGAACCCTTGGGGGCGCATTGATGTTTGAAGGGAGAAAGAGGAGATGGAGGTGGAAAGGAAATGGACTTAGAGGCAGAAGGAGAGAACTATGCTGTAGAACCAAGAAGCAAAGAATTTTAGGAAGAAGGTCAAGGCAAAAACCAGTAGGATGAGCAGTGAGAAGAAGCCATTGGGTTTAGCAACTGGGAGGCCCCTGGGAGGCCCAGCCCACGAGGGTCCAGTCAAGTGGTGGTGGAGGAAGAAGGCGAACTACAGAGAGAAGAGTGGGGCACGGGCTCCAGGCCAGTGCAAGCTGTGCCCAGATGACAATTTCAAGTTGCCAGCATGATTCAGTCTGGCTGGAGTGCTCCATCATTCAGCTTTAAACGCACAGTGCTTGTGTTTTATAGCCTATAGAGTGCAACCTGCTTTGACCTCTTTGTATTTTTTAAAACTTTGTCACTCTGTTCCTGCTTTTGTTCCTTGGAATTTATGTTCTTGGGTTGCGGGAAGTCTTTGTAGGTTTTCAGAACATTTTCCTTGCTGTAGCCTTTCTTGTCACAAGGACACCCCCCTCCTCTGTCTCTCTCTCTCTCTCACACACACACACACGCACACACACACACACCACTGTGTTATATAATTACATAGAGAGTGCTGAAACTGTTCATTCATGAGCTTTGTGTTTGATGTTTCTAATTAAATTTCCTGGAACAGGGGAAGTGTCAAGTGATTTCTGTTTATTGTGGGAACAATAACAGTTTATGGTAATCTTATATCCCTTAAGAAGGCCAGAGAACTTTGTCTTTCGAAAGCTTAAAGCAGGTAAATGCACATTGTTTGGCTAAATGATAAAGCAGGTGGATTTGCGGGCTTGGAGCGATGGCAGCTCATCTGACGACAGGGTCTTCTAACCCCTCCATCCCTGTCACCTGCAGTGCTTGCCAAGCGCACGCCCTGGTAGCCATAGGTATCAGCCCATGACTACCCATGACTCTTAATGAGTCTGGGTATCAGACTCATGGAGAAAGGACCTCGGAGGCAATAGGAAACCGAGTTCTATTTTCTGCCCTTTACCACTTGTGTGATGGGACTCAGTATCCTCATCTGTAAAATGGAGACGGCAGTAACTTCTTGTCTGCTTCATGGGGTTGCTGTAAGGAATGGATTCACTGATAGATGCCAGAGTCCTTTGTAAATATCAAGTTGCTCACGCCAGCTGGCACTGTACAGTTGATATAATTTTTTTGTCCTTTAGAGAGGTATTTAGTGAAAAGGTCTATCTAGTTTTTCCAATGTACCCGTCCTCAGGCAACATCATTGATTAGAAGTAAGCAGACCTTTTATGTTTATCTTTTTATTGCAGTGAAATATACATAACATAAACTTTACCACTTTAACTTTTTTTGGGGGGTGGGGTGCGGGGTACGGTGGGGGACAAGGTCTTGCTCTATGGCCCAGGCTGAAGTACAGTGCCGTGGTCATGGCTCACTGCAGCCTTGACCTCCCGGGCCCAAGTGATCCTCCTACCTTAGCCTCCCAAGTAGCTGGTATGACAGGTGTATACCACCGTACCTGGCTAATATTTTAATTTTTTGTAGATACAGGGTTTCACTGTGCTGCCCAGGCTGGTCTCAAACTCCTGGGCTCAAGCGATCCTCCCCCCTCAGCCTCCCAAAGTGCTGGGATTATAGGCATGAGCTTCCGTGCCTGGCCTGTTTTAACCATCTGACAGAGTACAGTTTGGTGGCATCGAGTACATTCACGTTGTTGTGCAACCATCAGCCCTATCCATCTCCAGACCTTTTTTTTTTTCTTTTTGAGACGGAGTCTCACTTTGTTATCGAGGCTGGAGTGCATAGGCGTGATCTCAGCTCACTGCAGCCTCCGCCTCCTGGACCCAAGTGATTCTCCCACCTCAGCCTCCCGAGTAGCTGGGACTACAGACATGTGCCACCACACACTGCTAATTTTTATAGTTTTAGTAGAGATGGGGTTTCACTATATTGGCCAGCCTGGTCTCAAACTCTTCACCTCAAGTGATCTGCCTGTCTTGGCCTCCCAAAGTGCTGGGATTACAGGCATGAGCCACCGTGCCTGGCCTCCAGATCCTTTTCGTCTACCCAGACGGAAACTCTGTCCCCATTAAACAGAACTCCCCATTGCCTTCTCTCCCTAGTCCCTAGCAACCACAGTTCTACTTTCTTCCTCTATGAATTTGATGACTTTGGACACCTCCTGTAAGTAGAATCATACAGTATTGGCTTTTTGTATCTGGTTTATTTCCTTTAGCATAGTGTCCTCAGAGTTCATCCGTGTTCCAGCATGGGTCAGAATTCCATTGCTATTTGTGGCTATTTACTGTTATATGTGTAGACCAGATTTTATCCATTTGTCCCCCAGTGGATGCAAGGGTTGTTGCCACCTCATGGCTGTTGTGAATAATGCTGCTGTGACTGTGGCTGTCCACGCACCTGTTCATTCCCTGCTTTCACTTCTGGGTATAGACCTCGGCGTGGAGTTGCGTGCTGACTTGCATTTGCAGAGAATGCGACTGGAACCTTGGCTCTGTGACTCTACTCAGGATCTTCTGATGGAGACTTCTTGGTCATGTGGTGTCAAGCCTGGGCCGTTTAGCATGTGACTCTCTTGACATACCTCTGTGCCGTTCTCCTGCCTTCTCCACAGGGGACCACATAGCCCATCCCCACCTAACCAGGGACAAAGGCAGAAAAACCCTAGCTCCACGGGCACTACTGCCTCGCCGTGTTGTCAGCTTCCTGCCATGGCAGTGCTGGCTCTGAGCAGACCCCTCAGTCCCTTCCTCAATCTCTTGTCCCTCGGTCTGAGTCCTGCGGCAACCTCACTTCTCACTCCATTTCCTCCAAGCAAGGAAATGCTTTTCTCTTATAGGCTCCCAAGGGTCCGATTGAGCAGGGTGTCCCCTCTGCGTTGGCCGTGGTCATTTCTGATCACAGGGATTCCGTAGAGGAAGGAGCACCTGTGGATGGAGAGTGCAGCGAGGGGCAGCCCAGGAGGAAAGGGGCCTGATTGCGGTTCCCAGCCCAAGCCCTTGTCCGTGGTCATTGCTGCCAAAGGGCTTTTCCACCTTCTGGAAAATGGACTTAGTAAATCCAACAAACTCAGGAACACTGGGGTGTCATCAGCGTTAGGGACTCAAGTGGCCAACAGGGAAACTGACTGACTGACTGACTGACTGACTGAATGAATGAATGAATGAATGAAGTATCTGGTATTAAACCACCCGTGGTGCTTGAACCTTGGTCTTTCCCCAGTGATTTTTCTCATACTTTAACATAGTTCTTGTTCTACCTCCCGGAGGGTAGTGAGGGGGAACACGTACCTCCTCATTCAGGGTCTTGGCCCACCTGAGAACTCTGTGAGGTGCAGTCACCTGTCTCCCCCTGGCTTAGAGATGAGTGAGGAGGGATGGGCCACGGGCTCAGGGGCCGTCTCTGGAATTGTTATGATTTGAGTTTCCTGGACAAAAGCCATTGGCCATGGCCGGTGTCACTGGGAATGCCTGACTCTGTGTATCCCTCTGTGATAAACCTGTGGTGGGTTTATGTGTTTATATTTAATGATGATTGTTCTGGCAGGTTCTAGAAGGTTTGGCTTCTGGGACGTAGTGTTTTGAGGGGAGAATCCTACGGATGAATAATTTGTGGATTTGGGCAGAAGATCCTGCTTCTGATCTTTTTCATCTGGGATATTTTGTGGAAGGACTATGTTCTGTCCCTTGGGTTTGTATAATTTAAAACAGACCTTGAAGCTATAGACAGGCTTCTCTCATGAGCATTCATGGGCCGGTGGGAATGCTGTCCTGAAGTTAATTGCACTGAGTGGAAGTGAATTCCTCTCGCTGGAAAGGAATTTTAAACATGCATTTACCTTCCCTTGGATTGTGACAGAGTGTGCATTGCTGTAAGGAGGCCAAGGAGAGGAGGAGGAAGGGTGTTCCCTGTGTTCAGGAATCTCTTTGACAGTGACTAAAGTAGGGGTTCCCAACCCCTAGGCCGCAGACCAATACCGGTAGGGTATGTGGCCTGTCAGGAACTTTGCCACACAGCAAGAAGTGAGCAGCAGGCAAGCAAGCAAAGCTTCACTGTACTTAACAGCCACTTCCTGTTGCTCCCGTTACCGCCTGAGCTCCACCTCCTGTCAGATCAGCAGCGGCACTGGATTCTCATAGGAGCACGAACCCTGTTGTGAACTGTGCACATGAGGGATCCAGGTTCCACGCTCCTTATGAGAATCTAATGCCTGATGATCTGTCACTGTCTCCCATCACCCCCAGATGGGACCGTCTAGTTGCAGGAAAACAAGCTCAGACTCCCACGGATTCTGCATTATGGCGAGTTGTAGAATTATTTCATTATACATTAGTGTGTAATAATAATAGAAATAAAGTGGCTGGGCATGGTGGTTCACACCTATAATCCCAGCACTTTGGGAGTTCGAGGCGAGTGAATCACGTGAGGTCGGGACTTCGAGAGCATAGCCTGGGCAACATGGTGAAACCCCATCTCTACTAAAAATACAAAAATTAGCCAGGAGAGCTCCTTAGGAAGCTGAAGCAGGAGAATCGCTTGAACCTGGGAGGCAGAGGTTACAGTGAGCCAAGATTGTGCCACTGCACTCCAGCCTGGGCAATAGAGCCAGACTCCATCTCAAAAAAATGGAATAAAGTGCACAAGAAATGTAATGCACTTGAGTCATCCCAAAACCACCCTCCTCGCCCGGGTCCATGGAAAAATTGGTTTCCATGAAGCTGGTCCCTGATGCCAAAAAAGGTTGGGGACCATTGGACTGAAGAAGATAATGCCTGAAGCCCTGGCATTACCATAACACTGGCGCTTCCAGTGGTTTCTCCGGACACAGGAACGTTGGTTTCTTGAAGCAGGAGTTGAAAGTCTCAGGACAGAGAACGACTTGGTGGGCTCTGGTACTTCCCTGTGCACAGAGCTGGGATCTGGAGGATCTGGGGATGACGGAGGAGCCTGTTCCGTGCCGGGGTTATTAGTGGAGTTCTGCGTGCAGGGCTTGCTTGCCGTCAGTAAAGGAGGTGGTCTTGGTGCTGGCTCTGGGGCTCCCTGATCACAAGGGGCTCCTCCAGAGAAATGGGCTCTCCAGCCCCAGATGCCGTTGCAGAGTGAAATGTGTATTTTCAGGCAGGACAGTCTTCCCCACTCCATGGCCCTTGTTGTGAGTTTCTTTGGTTTAAAAAGGATTCAAGCTGCTTGGTGAGCACTCGTACCCTCGGACCAGTTAATGACCCTGTGTCTGGACCACCTACAACGCTGCTCACACTGCGTCATATCCTTACCCAGCTGGGAGAAGGAGTCCAGTGTTTGCAGAGCGCTCTGAAATTTCCTCTAGACGAAAAAGCCTGTGAGGACCTGGGGGTTTTAGTGTGACTTTCTGGTCTGCGTGGAGGTGGGGAGAGCTGACACCGGCAGAAGGATCCAGTCCTTTTCTGTAGAAGAAACCTCTTGTGGGCTCCAAAGTGACGCCACTGTGCTGTGCAGCAGCTGGTACTGGGAGGTGGCCTCACCATATTGACCTCCACATCCACATGTCCCTTTGCAGGAAAGCATGCCTGCCCCTGTGTACTTCTTTTTTTTAAAAATTACTATTATTATTATTATTTTTTGAGACAGAGCCTTACTCTGTCGCTCAGGCTGGAGTGCAGTGGCATGATCTCGGCTCACTGCAACCTCTGCCTCCCGGGTTCAAGCGATTCTCCTGCCTCAGCCTCCCAGGTAGCTGGGATGACAGGTGTGTGCCACCCCGCCTTGCTAATTTTTTGTATTGTTAGTAGAGACGGGGTTTCACCATGTTGGCCAAACTCGTCTTGAACTCCTGACCTCAGGTGATCCACCTGCCTCAGCCTCCCAAAGTTCTGGGATTACAGGCGTGAGCCACTGTGCCTGGACGGACGCCCCTGTGTATTTGTTTGCACAAAGATGTTTGGCAAGGAGCCATGGTGGATAAAAGTAACAGTAATGCTTACAGTTAAGCCGTCATTATTGTTTACTCAAACTTTGGTGGTAGGGTGGATAGAGCTATTGCAAAACCAGACTCCTGCATCTAAGTGTTCTTTTCTCCCTCTTTGTTCACAGCGGGGCCTTTTCGGAAGTGGTTTTAGCTGAAGAGAAGGCAACTGGCAAGCTCTTTGCGGTGAAGTGTATCCCTAAGAAGGCGCTGAAGGGCAAGGAAAGCAGCATAGAGAATGAGATAGCTGTCCTGAGAAAGTAAGTGCTGGAGGGCAGCCCTCCTGCCCTCCTCCCCTCCCCAACACCTTCCCTCCTCCCCTCCCCCCTCCCCCCCTCCCCAACACCTCCCCTCCTCCCTTCCCTACCTCCTGGCCCCCGTGTCCTACAGGATGCCTGCCCCGGAGGCAGACTTTCCTCGGGGGCAGAGGGGCCCCCAGAGGACTCTGCAAATGATAACCAACTTTCAAAGCACTTTTCCCATAGATCTCTCATGTCTTATAACATTCACGGCCGGCTGGGCGCGGTGGCTCAAGCCTGTAATCCCAGCACTTTGGGAGGCCGAGACGGGCGGATCACGAGGTCAGGAGATCGAGACCATCCTGGCTAACACGCTGAAACCCCGTCTCTACTAAAAGAATACAAAAAACTAGCCGGGTGAGGTGGCAGCACCTGTAGTCCCAGCTACTCGGGAGGCTGAGGCAGGAGAATGGCGTGAACCCGGGAGGCGGAGCTTGCAGTGAGCTGAGATCCGGCCACTGCACTCCAGCCTGGGCGACAGAGCGAGACTCCGTCTCAAAAAAAAAAAACATTCACGGCCATGGCTGGAAGTAGTTCTCAGTTCCAAAGAGCACAGCTGTCAGGTAGACTTGCTTGTGAACCGAGACCCTGCCACTCATGATATCTGAGTGACCGTGGGCCGGCTACGGGGCCCTGAGTCTCCTCTGTAAAATGGAGTTCTGGCATCTCCTTGGCAGGGTGTTGTAGGGATTTGGTGAGATGCTGCTTACGATGTTTTTGTGAAGGGCTCACTGCAGCACTCACCACGTAGTAAGTGCTCAGTAAAGGTCTGTGCTGTTGCCACTGCTATGAGTACTGTTGTTGTTGTTGTTGTTACTGTTTTATTTATGATAAGGTGATGAAGCTCATAAAATACAGTCATGTGTACAAAGCCTTGCAGCTCCAGGGTGGCAGAGCCTGGAATACCAACCCGGCCAGTGTTACTTCCGCACGCTCCGATGGTTTCTCCCATTCTCTGCCACAGACATGGCACCTGGCACCCAGCAGGCTGCGTGGAGTTCACTGTTTCAGTGCTTACCTCTTCATTGAGTTTTATTTTGAGTTTTGTGTGTAATAGAAATAAAACAGATTTTTCTTTATTTCCTTTCTTTCCCTCCCTCCCTCCTTCTTTCCTTTCCTTTCTTACCTTTCCTTTCCTTTTCCTTTTCTTTCTTCCTTTCCTTTCCTTTCCTTTCCTTTCCTTTCCTTTCCTTTCCTTT
>NC_045442.1:118848732-118876188 GCF_002776525.5 Piliocolobus tephrosceles | reverse complement strand
TTCCTTTCCTTTCCTTTCCTTTCCTTTCCTTTCCTTTCCTTTCCTTTCCTTTCCTTTCCTTTCCTTTCCTTTCCTTTCCTTTCCTTTCCTTTCCTTCCTTCCCTCCCTCCCCTCCCTCCCTGCCTCCTTCCCTCCTTCCGTACTTGTTGACAGAGTCTCGCTCTGTTGCCCAGAATGGAGTACAATGGCGCAATCTTAGCTCACTGCAACTTCTACCTCCTGGGTTCAAGTGATTCTCCCACCTCAGCCTCCCAAGTAGCTGGGATTACAGGCATCTGCCATCATGCCCAGCTAATTTTTGTATTTTTGTAGAGATGAGGTTTCACCATATTGGCCAGGCTGGTCTTGAACTCCTGACCTCAGGTGGTCTGCCCGCCTCGGCCTCCCAAAGTGCTGAGATAACAGGCATGAGCCACTGTGCCTGGCCAAGATTTTCATTTATTTCTATTACACATAGGGAGCGAAAATATAAGAAAGTCCCCTCTTATATAATGGCACACATAGAACCATTCATTTTTTCTTGTTTTCTCCAGGCAGGATCTTGCTCTGTGGCCCTGTCTGGAGTGCAGTGGCATAATCTTGGCTCACTGCAACCTCAACTCCTGGGCTCAAGTGATTTTCCCACCTCTGGTTCCTAGCTGGGACTGTAGGCACATGCTATCATGCCTGGCTAATTAAAAAACATTTTTTTTTGTTTGTTTTAGAGATGGAGGGCTCACTATGTTGCTCAGGCTGGTCTTGAACTCCTGGCCTCAAGCGGTCCTCCCACTGCAGCCTCCCAGATTGCTGGGATTACAGGCATCAGCCATGGCGCCTGGCTCCCAGAACCATTCTGATGTGTCTGGATCCACCCCAGCGATGTTCTTTCATGGGTGTGGTGTCCACACCGTTCCCCACACTGTCATGATTAAGCCATTGCCCTGTAATCTCAAAAGGTTTGGGGGAATAAGCCCTTATGTAGTACCTGATTTTGCATGTTTGAAGTGTGTCTGAGCAGTGTGCTACGGAAATTTTTAAGAGTTGCTATGAATAAAAGATGTTCGAAATATCCTTAAAATTTTTGGGGTTTGGAATCACCACATAGCAAGAATCTCTGTACCGATAAGCAAAGCAGAATGAGAACAAGTCTTCTAGGGCCTCAACACAAAATATCACGCTCCTCACATTCTTTCTGAATAAACATCTTGCCCACTCCTCTCTTACTGGGACCAACAGTGTCCACCGAACAAATAATGGGCCATTATTTGTACAAACCCGGCACTGCTGAGAGGGCCAGGACAGTCAATCTGTAGTCTTCTGACCTTTGTGAACCTCCCAGAAGCAGCTACCGCATGCATGATAAGTGTTTGAGAACCAACAGGTCTCTGTAACATTGTAGCCTAAGGGGTTTGCTTATTTGTTTGGTAGTTTGACTGTTTCTAGGTGCTCTGGATTGTCTATTAGGAACCCAATGAGTTTCAGGTTGTCCTGAGGAAGATTGCAGGAAATAATTGTATGAAAGAGAATCTGGGAAAACAAATTAAGTACATTAGCATCTAGCAGGAAAACATGATGTTAATGAGACCTTTATTTAAATTGCTCATTTTCCAATATGAAATCAGTACTTGGAGAAGTTGTTTGCTGGTGACATTAAGTTGCAGGCATATTACAGATATTTGACATTGTAGATGGAATTCTGGGTGGGCCCAGAGCCTTCCAAAGGTTTTACGTTGGGCACAGGAGCTGTCTGCTGACGGATTGAGAATGGTCACTGTATTTTTGTGTGACCCCCTTAGGGCTGAGAAGTCCAAAAGCGGAGGAAGTCAGTTTCATTTTTTAGTGTTATTTTTCATTTGCATGAGCAGAGGCCATGGATGTAGGCTTTATAAGCCAGTCCTGTTGATGCTGTGGATGGTCTATTTTAATTGTCCTCACCCTGTACCTCACTCAAATAATCACTTCCAGGGAGAGGGCATTTAAAAACCGAGGAGGGCCAGAGGGCTGGAATGACTTGTTTTGATAGTTTCTCAGTATCCGCTGCTGGAGTGCCTGGAAGCCTGGCCCCTCTTTCAGGAGTCAAGAACAAAGAAGTGATTTCTCCAGGGATAAGAAGGTGATCTATAATATCTCCCACACTGACTTTTTTTTTTTTTTGGTCTTCTGCAAATGATTTACATGTGGAATAAGAGGCAGATCCACATCACGAGCAGCTGAAAGCAAAGTCAACGAGCTAGAAAGAAAACAGTTTGAAACCACTCAGAATGTTGTCATGGAGACATTCATTCATTTAACAAATATTTGTTAAATTCTCACTGTGCAGCAGGCAGCACTGCTGGGCGCTGAGTTTAAAAGATAAGGTGCTCTCCTTGCCCTCTGGGAGCTCATAGTTTTGTCACTAAGTACGTGCAGTGGCATTGCAGATGCTGCATAGGAGTGTGGCCAGGGCCTGGAGGGTAGGGGTGCCCTCTTCTTCCTTTGGGGTGGGATGGGAGGAGCGGGTTCACGGAGGAGGAGGGCCCGGACAATGGGCATGGTTTGCAGGGTCGGAAACGCAGATGGAGATTCCGTCCAGAAGTGGCAGCCCAGGCAGAGGTCAGGAGATAGGAGACAGAAAGGCTGGTGTGCTGGGGAGCTCTCCAGGGCAAAGGGTTCAGGGGGAGGCCTGGAGACACTAAGGTTGGAGAGGTGGGATTGTGGAGGGCCTTGTGTACCCACTTTGAACTTCATCCTCTAGACACTGGAGAACCATTGGAGGGTTTTAATGAAAGGAGCAACATGATCAAGATTAATTTTTGGAGATGATTGTGGCAGGACTGAGAAGAATGGACTGGGGGGCCAGGACTCACTGTATGTAGGGAGAATAGTGAGGAGGCCATTGGAAGAATCTGGTGGAGAAATGAAGACGTAACACATTAATGCAGAAGCTCTGGACTTGGGATGGAAGGAACAGGTATGAGGGTGTGGACACAGTGGAATCTGTAGGACTTAGGAATTTGGAAGGAATGGGGAGAGCAGGGAGGGAGAAGGAGGATTCCAGGAGGGCTGCCAAGTTTCTGACATGGATGCCTGGGTGAGTGATGACCCCATTCACTGAGATCAGAAATACCAGAGCAGGAGGGCAAGTGAAGAGTCCTGATCTAGACATGCTGAACTTGGGGGCTGGGGAGATGTCCCGGTAGAGAAGTCCAGTTAACTGTCCAGGTCTGGAACTCAACTGTCATCTGGGCTTGCTGAATGGTAAAGTTTTTCAGACACAGCATATAAGAAAAAAGTCCTGGCCAGGCGCGGTGGCTCATGCCTGTAATCCTAGCACTTTGGGAGGCCGAGGCAGGCGGATCACGAGGTCAGGAGATCAAGATCATCCTGGCTAATACAGTGAAACTCCGTCTCTACTAAAAGTACAAAAAAAAAAAAAAAAAAAATTAGCCGAGTGTGGTGGTGGGCGCCTGTAGTCCCAGCTACTCGGGAGACTGAGGCAGGAGAATGGTGTGAACGTGGGAGGCAGAGCTTGCTGTGAGCCCAGATCGCACCACTGCACTCCAGCCTGGGCGACAGAGCAAGATGCCATCTCAAAAAAAGAAAAAAGAAAACAGAAAAAAGTCTTTTGATGATTTTCATGACTAAGTCATTGTAGACGGGATCCCAAATAGACTGCCTTAAATTCCACCGTCTTTGTTGATTTCCACACTATTTTTGCTTATTTCCTGACCATTTGTTTATTTCCACACTATTTGTGTTTGTTTCCTGGCCATTTGTTTATTTCCACACTATTTTCCTTGGAAGTAGGCCCATTTGAATCCTAGCTGCTGGACCACCAGGGAACTGCTAAGCCGGCACATTGGAAAGACTGCCTGCCCCCACTTTATGCTGAGCTTATTGTAGGCTGAAAAATTTATTTATTTCATTGGACTGAAGTAATGTAGCTAACATGTCCTTAAGGATGTCTTTGTACTTGCTCTGGAAATTGTTCCAAAATGAATTTTCTACTTGATTAGTAGATACTCAATGAAGCTCAGAGGGAAACATTGAGATAAACATGGAGGTGGGCTGTTGCTGTGCAGGTGTGAGGACCAGCAGCCTCGCTCTGGCATCAGCGGCTTCATCTAGAAGATTCAGCACAAGCTGCTCCAGACAGAACAGTTAGCTGTGATCCCACAACAGAGTATTTTATGCAGTATGGAATAGGACATCATTGGTGTTATTCTCCTTGAGCTGGATTACAGAGTTTATGATTTCTGTGGCATTATTTATTTCGAGGGCAGGCACTGCCCAAATCTAATTTCAAAACTTGACCGGTGCGGTGGCTCACACCTGGAAACCGGCACTTTGGGAGGCTGCTGTGGATGTATCACTTGAGGTCAAGAGCTTGAGACCCGCCTGGCCAACGTGGTGAAACCCCATCTCTATTCAAACTACAAAAACTAGCCGGATGTGATGGCACACATCTATAATCCCAGCTACTCGGGAGGCTGAGGCAGGAGAATTGCTTGAACCCGGGAGGTGGAGGTTGCAGTGAGCCGAGATTGCACCATTGCACTCTAGCCTGGGCAACAAGAGCAAAACTCCGTCTCAAAAAATAATAATAATAATAATTTCAAGGCAGCACTTAAAGTACTTTTGCGGGAGTAGAAAGGCAAATATATCAACAGTCTGCATTTAAATGAGCGATGAAGAGAGAGGGGCATGCATAAATTGGAAAGTGGGGGCTGAGAGAAGCAAAGCAGCTGTGTCTAGAGCAGCCCATTTACTAATAGTTGGGAAAACTCAGGCTCATTTTGGTGGAAGGGATACTGTCTCAATGAAACATGGCACCAGAATTCAACACGCTGTTCTGATGGCTTCTTTGTAGACTGCAGAGATTGTCTTGCCTTGGGGGAGCGACCCTGGCAGGAACTGATTTGAATGGGCATGTTTTCGTCTCTCTGGGTACACTGGGGAGTCTCAGATGATGGTCTCTGCCTCTTTTTCTCCCAGTCAGTGTTTTTGAGCCCTGGCTGCACTTTAAAATCACCTAGGAAGCTCTTAGGATCATACTGATGGGCCGGGCACAGTGAGTGGCTCGTGCTTGTAATTGCAGCATTTTAGGAGGCTGAGGCAGGAGGATTGTCTGAGGACAGGAGTTCGAGACCAGCCTGGGCAACATAGTGAGACTCTGTCTCTACAAAAAAAAAAAAAATTAAAAAACTAGTCCGGTGTGATGGTTGCCAGTAGTCCCGGCTACTCTGGAGGCTGAGGTGGGAGGATTGCTTGAGCCCGGAAGTTTGAGGCTGTACTCCAGTTTGGGTGACAGACTGAGACACCATCTCTTAAAAAAAAAGAAAAAATATACTGATGCCCAGGCCCCATCCAAGACCAATTGATTCAGAAGTGGAGGTAATGGCAGGTGCTGGAAAATTGAAAAAGCATCTCCACCAAACCCCACCCACTGATCCCAACACATAATCAGTGCGATGTCAGAGCCACCCCTCTCCAGCCCTTGCCCCCTGGTTTCACCTGCTAGGGTGGGGCTGCTCTGTGTGATGCCCAGGAGTGTGGGCAGATGCGTCCAGATGTGTCCACAGGCAGAAACACATGCCAGGCAATGTTTCCTTCAGGGCAGAGGCTTCATGGAGAGGAGCAAACTCAGATGTGCTCCCTTGGAAGAGCCTAGTTTTGTTATGAGATTGGTGAATTGACTTGAGTCCATCATCCCATCGTTAAGGAGCAGGCACCAGCCACTGACTGGGCTCAGGAGCGAGAACCTCACTTCTCAAAGGTGGCTGAAGAAGTGAGAAGTGTGGGCAGTAGTGGCAGTGCCAGGCCTTGAGAGGCTGGGGTAGGGTGTGGTCGAGTCAGCACACTGCGGTGCCAAGCACATCAGAAGAGGGTCAGGACTGCTAAAGGCAGCAGATGCCAAAGCCCAGGATGCTGGGCTGGAATCCCTGAAATCCCTCGGGCGAAGGTCAGGATGGATGGCAGGATGTGTGGCAGGAGAGTGAGTTGGCACCTCTGTCGTGGGAAGGGCAGAGCCTCCTGCTCCAGTTACCTTAAGGCAGACACCTTCCTCTCAGTGTGGACCATAGGGAGGGCAGCTTCTGCAACCAAAGAAAACAACTGCTTTGGGATTAAGGAACAGCCTCTGGAGAAAGGCTTTGATATTGATGAACTCTGGAAATCTAGCCTGCCCCTGCTCCTGCGGCTTTGCTCTGAAGGGGAGGCTGGCCCTGTTCCCTTGTTTAAATCACTGCCAAGTGCCAGTCTGTGTGTGTTAGAGAAACTGACACTTGAATAGAAATTCATGGATTGGGGGCCAGGCGCAGTGCATCACGCCTCTAATCCCAGCACTTTGGGAGGCCAAGGCGGGCGGATCACTTGAGGTCAGGAGTTCGAGACCAGCCTGGCCAATGTGGTGAAACCCCGTCTCTACTAAAAATACAAAAATTAGCCGGGTATGGTGGTGGGCACCTGTAATCCCAGCCACTCAGGAGTCTGACAGGAGAATTGCTTGAACGCAGGAGTCGGAAATTGCAGTGAGTCAAGATCACACCACTGCACTCCAGCCTGGGCGACAAGAGGGAAACTCCATCTCAAAAAAAAAAAAAAAAAGAAAAGAAATTCATTGATTGGGGCTGAAGATAACCACTTTTCCAATGACTGAAAATGGCTAAGCTGGTAAAGCTAGTCCTTGAATTTCTCAGGCACCAATACAGCTTTTTAAGGATCAATCTGACCTGCTTAGAAGGCGATGTTCTAAAAGACAGAGAGCTCCTCTCTGGAAAGCTCACATTGGAATGGAGGACACAAGCAGGAAATGTGAAAAGTGATGGTTGAAAGCCTTACTTATGATGACACATAGGGGGCAGGTATATATCTTATGATTCTAGACTCTTGGATACCTTGGGAAACTGTATTGAAAGTGACCTTGATTTCTTCTTCTTTTTTTTTTCTTTTGAGTCGGAGTCTCGCTCTGTCGCCCAGGCTGGAGTAGAGTGGCGCGATCTTGGCTCACTGTAAGTTCTGCCTCCCGAGTTCACGCCATTCTCCTGCCTCAGCCTCTGGAGTAGCTGAGACTGCAGGTTCCCACCACCATGTCCAGCTAATTGTTTTGTATTTTGTTAGTAGAGACAGGGTTTCACCGTGTTAGCCAGGATGGTCTTGAGCTCCTGATCTTGTGATCCGCCTTCTTCGGCCTCCCAAAGTGCTGAGATTACAGGCGTAAGCCACCACGCCAGGCCGTTACCTTGATTTCAAAGAAAACCAGGCAATTCCCATAAAACAGGCTTTGAGGGATGCAGTAAGTTATTTAGTGATGGTGGTGGTGGTGGTGGTGGTGGTGTGTGTGGTTAAGCCAAAATCTTGCCAAGCTTTGGGCATGCATATGTGAGCCTGTCTGCTGAATGAGCTAAGGCCTTCTGGAATCTTTTTTTTTTTTTTTTTTTTTTTTTGAGATGGAGTCTCGCTCTGTCGCCCAGGCTGGAGTGCAGTGGCCAGATCTCGGCTCACTGCAAGTTCCGCCTCCCAGGTTTATGCCATTCTCCTGCCTCAGCCTCCCGAGTAGCTGGGACTACAGGCGCCCGCCACCTCGCCCGGCTAGTTTTTTGTATTTTTTAGTAGAGACGGGGTTTCACCGTATTAGCCAGGATGGTCTCGATCTCCTGACCTCGTGATCCGCCCATCTCGGCCTCCCAAAGTGCTGGGATTACAGGCTTGAGCCACCGCGCCCGGCCGGCCTTCTGGAATCTTAAACAATGCACCCCGGACCTGTGAAAACCAGGCTCTGTGAAAGCCATTAATGATTGAGAAGAGTTGACATCGACAGGTCTTCCATAATGATGGCTCTTCCGTAGCAGTTCAGAATCCTGCCTTATTTAGTGTACTCCCTCCTTTTTGCTCCATACCTGTGCTTTCTTATCCTGGGAGCCATGCTCAGCTTCCTCCTAAGTCCGGAGGCTTCCCCTGCCTGGTTGGCAGTAAACTCACCTTTGTTTCTGACCACCATTTGGTGATCGTTGTTTATTTCATCGTAACTGTGCATGTCTGTAAGAGGAAATAGAATACCACTGCACTCCAGTCTGGGCAACAGAGTAAGACTGTCTCTGAAAAAAAAGAAAAAAGAAAAAAAGAAGAAGAACAAATTGATTCTTCCTCTGCCTTTTTGTTCTATCCTGGCTCTCAGTGGATTTGAACATACCCACTTACACGGGTGAGGATAATCTTTTTACTCAGTCAGCTGATTCAGATGCTAATCTCTTCCAGAAATTCCCTCACAGACACACCAGAAATACTAATGCTAGTGCAACTTTCTAGACAAGAGATAATATATTTGGTCCTTCCAGTGACTTTCTCATGGTGTTTTGTCCGTTGCAAAAATCAAGGACGTTTTACATTTGATGTGAGATCCAGGATCAATGCATTTCTGTTAATTTCTTAGACATTGCTTATAGTACCCCCTGAACTGAAGGAAAATACAACTGGCCATATCCTATACTACAAAACAAGGAATTGAACCTATTTTGAGTAGGCATGTTGTTGTCTCTCCAGGGTCCACGTATCTCTGGGCCTCTTCCTGCCTAGGGTTTCTACTTCCCAAATAGTGCACTAAGTGTGGCTCTTGTGGAAGTTAGTGTCTTATTCCATTTTCTGTTGCTATAACATAATTCTTTGATACTAGGTAATTTTCAAAGGAAACAGAGTTCTTTAGCTCACAGTTCTGCAGGCTGAGAAGTCCAAGATCGGGTGGCTGCCTCTGGTGAGGATTTTGTGCTGCTTTATGGCATATGGCAGCAAAACAGGAGGGCAAGTGAGTGTGTGCCAAGAGAGGGGAGGTGACGAGAACACCCCGCCTTGTAACAACCTGCTCCCGTTAGCGCTAACCTAGTCCCATGAGAGCTGCATTCACTCCTTCATGACGGCAGATGCCTCATGACCGAAACAATTCCCAGCATTGCTGGATTGAGGATTTACATTTCCAACACATGAAGTGTCGGAGGACACGCTCAAAGCATGGCAGTTTCCCTTTCTTTAGTTCCTTCTCCCACAGCACTGTGCAAATGAGTATTTAAATACGTGTCTGATAATCACCCTCACTACCTTAATTCCAAAAAGTCCCCTGCTTGATAGGATCCAAACTCTTTTGTGAACGAGCCCCCCACTTTGTGATCTACCTCTTTAGTTTTCATCTTCCCACCCTTCACCCCGTGTTTCAGTTGAGTTGTCCTGAAAAGAGCAGATAATTGCCTCTCCCCACCGCCCCCCGCCCTGCATCCTTCCTGCGGCAGTTTGACACACACCTCCTTTGGGACACCTCCCTTGATTTCCTGTCTAGACGGGTCCTTCCCTCTGAGATTCCACAGCACCAAGGTTTGCTTCTATCGCTCCTGACTGTGCTGTGGGATCTCTGCTGCTCCAGACTGTGGATTTCCTGAATCTAGCCCTGAACTAAAGGCAACAGGGTGGGAATGGAGGCAAGGATTAGGGGAACTCAGGTAAAATTAAGGAGGTTAGAAACCCTGGAACTGGGTGCTGATTAGGCAAAGAAGGTTTGGTGGAAGGGAGGAATCTATACTGACTTCCATTTCCCTCTGGCTTTGGTGACTGTATTAGTCCTCCAAAGAAACAGAAGCAATAGGATATATATAGATACATAGAAAGATTTATTGTGAGGGATTGACTCATGTCATTCTGGAGGCTGAGAAGTTCCACAGTCTGCCATCTGCAAACTGGAGACCCAGGAAAGCAATGATTTGGTCCAAGACCAAAGACCTGGGAACCAGGAGAGCCGACCTCCAAGGGCAGGAGATGGATGTCCTGGCTCCAGGAGAGAGAAAAACCAGGTGTAGTGGCATGCGCCTGTAGCTGCAGCTACCTGGGAGGCTGAGGTGGGAGGATCACTTGAGTCCAGGAATCGAGGCTTCAGTGAGCCGTGATCATACCACTGCACTCCAGTCTGGGCAACAGAGTAAGACTGTCTCTGAAAAAAAAGAAAAAAGAAAAAAAGAAGAAGAACAAATTGATTCTTCCTCTGCCTTTTTGTTCCATCCTGGCTCTCAGTGGATTTGAACATACCCACTTACACGGGTGAGGATAATCTTTTTACTCAGTCAGCTGATTCAGATGCTAATCTCTTCCAGAAATTCCCTCACAGACACACCAGAAATACTCTTTTACTTACTGGCTGGATATCCTTTAGGCCGGTCAAGTTGACACATAAAATTATCCGTTACATTGACCACGTGGATGACAGGTTCCTCAATCAACATGGGACATTCTAGAAGAGGCGAAAGGTTTGAGAGAGAGAGAGAGAGAATTGTTTTATGGCAACAGAGTATACTTAAATCCGGTCTGACCTCTCCTGCCACCTTATGTACTATGTGTATTACTCTGTAGATATTTAGAGTAGTTGAAAAAACAATGTGTTTTATCACACTTTTAAAACCAGTGTTGCATCTTTGCATGTTTATTTCCTTGTGCCATCTCTGTCATCTAATCTGGATATTTACATGGGAGTTCAGCTCATATGTGGACTACCTGGTGGCTTAAATTCCTCGAATAATATGTCTTGGCAGATCTTTTCCCTTTCTTCTGTAAACTTATTTAGCTAATGATTTATACAAATTCCACTTAAATGATTTCAAGAGCAGTCTATCTAGGTATCTATCTAGATGTCTCTCTTTCTCTCATAGGCTAATAGTTTTAAAAAGTCAGAATAGCTTACATTGGAGAACCACGCTAATGAAAAATTAAATGCGAGTAGGCCTGAGATAGACTAGGATGGCAGATATAGAAAAAGAAATAGACACCAAAGATTCATTTTTTTTTTTTCTGTTAAGCTTTAGGTTGTGTCCATTCTGTCTTCTATGTGGTTTTGGCATGATTCATATGGCAAATGAATTATTTTAGTGAAGCTTTATTTATGACTTACTGTGTATTTTAAATTATATGTAATTTGATTAACAAATTTCATTTCACGTATGTGAAGTCCAGGGCTATCGTTTGAGTAGTTTGAAGAGTTGTTTACTGTTTTAAAGCTATATAACTCTTTTTCTCAAAGCTTAAAATTGAGGTCCGAGGCTCTGATGATTGGTCTGAAGGCAGGTTTGGGGAAAGAAATTTTTTCTAAAGTAATAGTTGGATAGAATTTGGTAAATGGATTAATACCCATTTTTTAGCTATTTGCATTTTTTCTTTTATGAATATTTAAAAAATAGTTTTGACTATATGATATGGATAAGTAGGAGGTATCACTTGGGATACAAACACATACAAGGGTATCTTTTAAGAAATACAGTGCTGTAAGAGATGTGGTGTTTTTGGTTCTTGTTGAAAGCTGTAGAACTGATGAACTAAGTATACACACATGTAAGTGTACTATATGTAGGTGTGTAAATAAATATGCAGATACACACATTGTAAATATGTCTTGGAGGCCAATCACAGTGTCTCATGCCTGTAGTCCCAAAACTCTGGGAGGCTGAGATAGAAGAACCATTTAAGGCAATGAGTTTAAGACCAGCCTGGACAATATAGCAAGACCCTGTCTCTATGAAAAATCAAAGAAAATTAGCCTGGTGTGGTGGCATGTGCCTGTAGTCCCAGCTACTCAGGAGGCTGAGGCAGGAGGATCCCTTGAGTCCAGGAGTTGGAGGCTTTAGTGAGCTCTGACTGTGCCACTGCACATCAGCCTGGGTGACAGAGCAAGACCCTGTCTCTGAAAATGAATAAATACATACATACATCTCAGGTTTTTAAAATTTTTTTTTTTTTATTTTGAGACGGCGTCTCACCCTGTTGCTCAGGCTGGAGTGTAGTGGCGCAATCTTGGCTCATTGCAACCTCTTGCCTCCCAGGTTCAAGTGATTCTCCTGCCTCAGCCTCCCAAGTAGCTGGGTTTACAGGTGCCTACCACCAGGCCTGGCTAGTGTTTGTACTTTTAGTAGAGATGGGGTTTCACCATGTTCTCCAGACTGGTTTTGAACTCCTGACCTCAGGTGATCCGCCCTCCTCGGCCTCCCAAAGTTCTGGAATTATAGGCATGAGCCACCACGCCTGGCCACATCTCAGGTTTTTATATCTTTGTATTGAAGAACAAAATGTACTTTTGCTTCATTTAGTAAATTACCTTCAAGGGTTTTAAAAACAGCCTTCTTCCTGTGTCATTATTTAGAAACTAGTGACTTCTACAGGCATTGTTTTATTTAATCATCACCATAAACCTCTAAAGTGGATATTATGATTGACATTTCACAGATAAGGAACTTGGACTTATTGAAGACATTTTTAGGGGCCACGTAACTAGTAATATGCGGCGAGGAAGTTACCCAGGTCTGTGTGTCTCTTTCCACTATGATTTGACCCATCTGCTGTCTCTGTGTTCTCTTGTGAAGAAAGGGGCCACTTCTCCTTGATATAGGCAATAGCCCACTCTGTGTAGGAGGTGTTCATTAATGGTGAAAGAATAAATCCGTAACTGTGACTTCTCAGCTAATAGAAAGGCAGGATACAGTGTGGTGAAGTCATGAAAATCAGCTCATCTGAGTTTGCATCAGACTCCTGCTCTTAGAAGCTGCTTGACCTTGGGCAAGTCGTTTGAACCCCATTTGCAGGATAATGGGGATGATAATAATATCTGCCTCCAATAGTCGTTGTAGGGATCAAACAGTCAGTGCGTGCCTGGCACATAGTGTGGGCTCTCCAAATGTTTGCTGTGTACGTTATTATGTGTAAGGGACATCTTGCTAGACAGTGGGAATGGGGGAAGGTTCCTTCCCAGAAGCCACATCACACAAGTGTCGCCTCCCTAAGGCTCCCTGTTGAAGCCTAAGGGAGTTGTTCTTGAAATAGGAAACAGAGGGAGCAGCGCTGAGGTGGCCGGCCTTCTTCCAGGGGCGAGGCTGCTGCTGTCATAGACCCAGTGCTGCTGCAGAGTTGCCAAGGATACATCAGTTTCACCATTTTTCTTGCTGACAAAATTCCTGTGAAAACTCTTGCTTTCCTTGGTTCTCTTACCGTCTGCTTCTCTTAATGTTAGAGTCACCAGAGCATTAGAACTAGAAAAGGAACTTAGACATCTTGGTCCAGTTCTCTTGAGTTTCAGATAAGGAAAGAGGTGCAGAGAACTAAAGTGATTGCCTGAGGTCATGGAGCTAAGCCAGGCAGACGTGGAGTTGGAAGGATGGTTTCTGGCCTCCAAATTCAGAACTCTTTCCACATAACCATACGTGTACAGCGTCTTCCAGGAGAATGCAGGAAAGTAACTCTTCCTTATCTTGTAGAGGTCCTTGGTATGTTGTACAGGACTGAAGAATCGACTCCAGTAGGTTGGCCAGATTCCACAATGGAATATTGAATCTGGTGGCAGAAATTCCCCTGGTGATTTCAATTAGATGTGCCGTTCTTTCTGACTTCCCCTCCCTAGCAGCGGTGCAGTGTTTCTTCGAGCTGCTGGGATTGCAGTTGTATTCTGCTCCAGGCTGTCTCTGGTGCTTGGTATTCACTAGAACGGAGCTCAGAAGCCTGCCTCCAAGCCTGCAATACAGGTTGAACGCTGGAGAGGCTTTGCTCTCATTTCAGGTGTATCTGATGATTCTGGCCCAGTGTGCCAGTGTCTTGTGAATACAGTGCAGATATTACTTCTCAGAAGTGCAGTGGGAAGAAGCCAGTTATAGATTGTGGAATGATCTAGAAAATATGGAAAATGCTACTCTGGCGTGAGTTCATAATCCAGAAAGACCTTTTCCATCCTCTCCGTCAGCTGCAGGCCTGAGAGCTGTGCTGTTCCTTCTCTGTCCTGTTTGATCCTTTGCTCTCTCTGTAGTTTTCCAAGATATTCTAGAAACAAAAGGAGGAAGCTTTCCCATGTACCATCATGGACAACAGAGTGAGTTTGGGGGGCACCATCCCGCGGGATGGCATAGAGTAGTGAAGGCAGGGATGGGGCAGCCGATGAGCTGAAAACCGTCTGGAGATGTTCATGGTTTGGGGGATAAGCCAACCTGTCCAAGAAGCCGTGGCTTCTTCCTCCATGACTCATTTCTCTACATTTGTACGCACATTTTTCTAGGTAGAAAAGTCAACTTGCAGAAAGAAGTTTTTACTCAGGTGTTTGGTGTTCTTTCTAATGAGTTCTCGCTGGGTTGTAGGGCCAAGTGATAATGCAGCTATTTTCTTTAAAACAGTTTGAATTGTGTATTCACAAATCCACACCAGATTCTCTGTGAGTGTGTGGTTTCTTTTTGTTGATGTTGTGGTTGTTTGTTTAATCCTGGTGGGACCTCTTCCAGGACAAAGCCACTTGATATAGCAACAGGGTGGGCAGCCCTAAAGCATGGCAGAGTGCACATTTCAGAGAGTGCCTTGAATTTCGAGCTTGGGCCGGGCCTGGTGGCTCAAGCCTGTAATCCCAGCACTTTGGGAGGCCGAGACGGGCGGATCACGAGGTCAGGAGATCGAGACCACCATCCTGGCTAACATGGTGAAACCCCGTCTCTACTAAAAAATACAAAAAACTAGCTGGGCGAGGTGGCGGGCGCCTGTAGTCCCAGCTACTCGGGAGGCTGAGGCAGGAGAATGGCGTAAACCCGGGAGGCGGAGCTTGCAGTGAGCTGAGATCCCGCCACTGCACTCCAGCCTGGGCGACAGAGCAAGACTCCGTCTCAAAAAAAAAAAAAAAAAAAAAAAAAGAATTTCGAGCTTGAATCAGAAAGGTCGGTATACCTGGGATTATGTTAAAACTTAGGAGGCAAATCTGTCTGTGGGCCCCATTTTTGACGGGTTCCATGTTCTGTTGGATTCAGAACATGGCACATTGTAGGTGGGGGCCACTTTTACTGAGTTTTCCTTTAAATATGTCTATAGAGTGGTTACAAGTTTGATTTGTTCTGGGACCCACCATAGTTAGGCCTGCCCGCCCTCCCACCTTGCCTGCCTGCCTGCCTTCCTGCCTTCCTTCCTTCCTTCCTTCCTTCCTTCCTTCCTTCCTTCCTTCCTTCCTTCCTTCCTCCCTTCCTTCCTTTCTTCCTTCCTTCCCTCCTCTCCCTTCTTCCCTTCTTCCCTTCTTCCCTTCCTTCCTTCCTTTCTTCCTTCCATCCCCTCCCTCCCTCCCTCCCTTCCTTCCTTCCCTCTCTCCGTCCCTCCCCCTCCCTCTCTCCCTCCCTCCTTCCTCTTTCTCTCTACTTTTCTTTTGTTTTCTCTCTTTCTCTCCTCCTCCTTCGTTCCCTCCCTCCCCTCATCTTTCTTCCTGGTTGCAGAGCAGGGCTAACACCTAGGCAGTGTGCCCAGATCAGCCTCTTTCTTTTTCAATTTTCTTTCTTTTTTTTTTTAAATTCATCTTTTTTTGTTTTGTTTTGAGTGCTTCTTTTCTTAAAACTTTGCAGAAGATTGTGGGAACAGATCAGCAAGCTCCTTTTGAACCACAAGCAGTATCTATGAATGAGCTGCTTATTGAAATAATTTCCTAAGGATATATGTCCAGTAGTGTGGACTTTCTGAAACAGTCGGCTAAGTAAGTGATACAGTGTTTCCTTACACAGATGTGGGTGCTTTCCCTCCTGTAGGCAATTTGTTTTGGGAATAATCGCCGTTATTATTGTTAAGCCCATTATTATTGTTATTCAGTTAATATAACTTTTTCAAAAAGGTAATATGCCTCTTTAAAAGGCGATTTAGAGTGGGACGGTTTTTTCTTCTTTATAAATATCACTGTGTCGAGGAGCGTAATATAAACTTCCAAATGGAAACTGTTCTGAAGAAACTACTTACTCAAGAAATATCCCTGAATATTTCCACAGGATTGTTGCTGAGTCGGATGAACAGATGGTCTACGAGGCAATGAAACTTTTCAGGGTGTATGTTTCAGACTCCTGTCATCTCTGTACTCGATTGTTCAGTTAGTGTGGACATTTAATTTCCTTTTTTGGTAGCAAACAGCACTCACTTAATTGCATACATTGTAGTTATTTTAAAGAAAACAACAGTCATATCAACATGTCGCTTTAGAATTTTTCATAGAGTCTTTTTTGGAATGGCATCCTGTACATGGATGACAGAAAATCTTGTCATTTTGAACTCTGTGTACTCGGCATACAGGTCCGATTGAAATTCATCTTTTCTACTACTCTTAAAAATTGTGTGGTGAACATACAATAGAATAAAAAATACTTATGAAGATATTACACAGCTTACCTAGGAAAAGGAATATTTTTAAGGGCTTGACACCAGTGTGTCCCATGGCAGTAACGACCTTGTCACCTAAGTGAATGTGGCAGTGACCCTCCCATAGGTTCAAGATTCTACAAGTACTTGAAATAAGTCTTTATTAAAAAATTTTATAACTCAGACTTTTAAATAATTTAGATTTATCATCTTCGAATTACTCTGAATCCAAGAGCGCTTAAATCTGTGTAAGAAAGTTGCATCACACCTCCAAGGTGACTGATATTTTTGTAGATGCCTTTAATTTTTTTTCCTCCTCTTCATTTACCTCTTTAAGATCCATGAGGGGCTGGGCACGGTGGCTCACGCCTGTAATCCCAGCACTTTGGGAGGCCAAGATGGGCTGATCACCTGAGGTCAGGAGTTCGAGACCAGCCTGGCCAACATGGTGAAATCCCATCTCTACTAAAAATACAAAAATTAGCCGGGCGTGGTGGCGGGCGCCTGTAATCCCAGCTACTCAGGAGGCTGAGGCAGGAGAATCGTTTAAACCCAGGAAGCGGAAGTTGCAGTGAGCTGAGATCGCACCATCACACTCCAGCCTGGGCGACAACAGCACAACTGCATCTCAAAAAAACAAAAACAAACAAACAAAACAAAACAAAATCCATGAGGACAGTGACACTTTGGGAGGCTGAGGAGGGCAGATCACTTGAGGCCAGGAGTTCAACACCAGCCTGGACAACATGCCAAAACCCTGTCTCTACTAAAAAAAAAAAAAAAAAATTAGCCAGGCATGGTGGAGCACGCCTGTGGTTCTAGCTACTCAGGAGGCTGAGGCAGGAGAATAGCTTGAACCCAGAGCTGGAGGTTGCAGTGAGCCGAGATTGCACCATTCTACTCCAGCCTGGGTGACAAAGCGAGGCTTCATGTCAATGAAAAAAAAAAAAAAAAAAAAAAAAGATCCTTGAGCACAGGAGTGGTCATGTTGTAGGTCTTGCATCTGGCTGTTTTTCCATCACCTCCTTCCCCAAAATGCAGCTATTCCTCACTGATGTGGCCTCAGTGTTGGGGTCTAGTTTTTTGGGCCCCTTGCTACTCCAAGTGTGGTCCTTAGACCAGCAGCAGCAGCATCACCTGCGAGCGGATTAGAAATGCTCACAGACCTCGCTGCAAACCCACTGAATCAGAATGTGTGTGGAAGCTGCATCTCCCCGTGATGCATTTGCATATTACCTGTGGAAGGCACTGGTCTAGGAATCCCTGCTTCAGAAATCCAGGGTAATCTTGTAACCCCTTCTGTTCCCCAGTAGCATCAGTGTTGCCTCCGCTGTAACACTGTCCCCATAACAAGTAACGGTCCGTTTACTTGTCTTTCTTTCCTAGCAAACTTAAAGCTCCATGAAGGTACGGATGCTGCCTGAGCTCAAAATGGGTTTCTAGTGTCTGGCAAAGTCCTTGCTACATTGTGGGTGTTTGGTATCTTTTGGGAGGAGTCAGATTGTACTATTTTCACAAGAGGAAAGATTAAGGAAAACAACAGGTATTCCCTTCTCTCTAAAAAAATAAAAATGCTTTATTTTATAGAATTGCCAAGTACTTTAGATAGTTAACATAAGTACGTGTATCCTAATAAAAAGCTTTTGTGAGTAGTAAATATGTATTCATTTCAAAGATAGAAACCAGCACCCAGAAACAAAACAAAAAATGTTCTGATAGAATACATGAAATCCCAACAGAATTGGTGTCAAATTTTCAATTTTGTTGTCGCTTCTTCTTATATGGGAAGTGTAAGATTCTTGATATGGTCTGACTCTGTGTCCCCACCCAAATCTCATCTCGAATTATAATCCCCACGTGTCAAGGGAGTGACCTGGCGGGAGGTGATTGGATCATGGGGGTGGCTCCCCTGTGCTGTTCTCACAATAGGGAGGGAGTTCTCACAAGATCTGATGGTTTAAAGGTGGCACTTCCTCCTTAACTCTCACTCTGTCCTGCCACCATGTAAGATGCCTTCTTCCCTTTCACCTTCCATCATGATTATAAGGTTCCTGAGGCCTTTTCAGCCATGTGGAACTGAGTCAATTAAACCCCTTTTGTTTATAAATAACCCAGTCTCACATAGGTTTTTTTTTTTTTTTTTTTTTTTTCCTGGAATGGAGTCGTGCTCTGTCACCCAGGCTGGAGCGCAGTGGTGTGATCTCAGCTCACTGCAGCCTCACTTGAGCCTTCTGGGTTCAAGTGATTCTCCTGCCTCAGCCTCCCAAGGAGCTGGGACTGCAGGCGTGCACCACCATGCCCGGATAATTTTTGTATTTTTAGTAGAGACAGGGTTTTGCCATGCTGGCTAGGCTGGTCTCGAACTCCTGACCTCAGGTGATCCACCTGCCTTGGCCTTGCAAAGTGCTGGGATTACAGGTATGAGCTACCATGCCCAGCCTCAAGTAGTATCTTTATAACAGTGTGAGACGGGACTAATACAACTCTTTTAAAATACAAATCATAGCAGAGCAAGATGTGTGAATGGTAACCAGAGACCTACTCCTATTGTTGAAAATGTTCTGGCTGGAATTTGTCTTCACAGCTTCTCCAGAGTTTTAAACATAAGAAGACTCTATTAATGGCTCCAAAGTTGCCATGAGTAAACTACCTTCTGGAAAGAAGCTGGCACTGTTTTGAGCTGAATGAACAGATTTCACTTCTTAAGCCTTATTGATGACTTAGACACACTTTTAAAAATGAGTCAAACCCCATCCACGCCTCAAGGAGCTGAGAATTGGTATTGGGGGGTGGGGGTTCCAAGTATACCCAGCAACTGTGCAAGAAAGCAGCCTTAGGACTTTGTAGGAGGGGAGTAGGTGCTTGCAGGGGGTTCAGAAGATGTACCCATCATAGCCATCTGGCAAATCAGAAGAAGGTGGCGTTGGAGGAACTCGAAGACCGAGTGGGCTTTTCCTGGGTGGAGGCAGGAAAAAAGGGCAACAGCACAGTGGGTGGAACAGCTTGAACAGGTACAGAGATAAAGATGAAAAGTGTTTGAGAAGGTGCGACAGGAAGGATGGGGTGCAGGGAGCCGAGGGCAAAGCACGGAGGTGCCTATTCTTGGGCTGGGCGTGGTGGTTCACACCTGTGATGATAGTGGTGGGGTTCTCAAGAGATCTGATGGTTTAAAGGTGGCACTTCCTCCTTAGCTCTCTCTCTCTCTCTCTCCTGCCACCATGTAAGACGTGCCTTGCTTCCCTTTGTACTTCATCCTGAAATCATCACAATCTAGGGGTTTGCACTTCATTTGCTAGGCCAAGGGGTAACCATTGAAAATATTTTTGCTTAGCAAAGGATTGCGGAGGAATGCTGGGAAGATGAGGGATGATTCCTATGGTGGTGTGTGGGATGAGGATGGACTAGGCAGTTTCAGAATAGAGACCAGCTGGCCACCTGGCATCTGATTGTGAGAGTCCTGGCTGGAGGGGAGTGGCCCTGGGCAAGCCAACTGATCTTGTTTTTAAAGGCTTAATTTTTAGCAATAGCATCTTGCTCTCTCGCCCAGGCTGGAGTGCAGGGGCGAGATCACAGCTCACTGTAGCCTCAAACTCCTGGGCTTAAGTGATCCTCCTGTCTCAGCCTCTGGAATAGCTGGGACTACAGGCATGCCACCATGCATGGCTAATTTTAAAATTTTTTTGTAGAGGCGGGGTCTCAGTATGTTGCCCAGGCTGATCTTGAACTCTTGGGCTCAAGCCATCTTCCCACTTTTCTTCCCAAAATGCTGGATTACAGGTGTGAACCACCATGTCCAACCCAAGCAGGTTGACCCTGCTGGATACATTGAGAAGGAAGAATCAGCAGAGCCCTGCGAGTCATAGGAGGTCAACAGGAGGGAGGCAAGTGTTTAAAGTCTCATTTAATCTTTTTTTTGTTTGTTTTTTTTTGAAACAGAGTCCTGTTCTGTCGCCTGGGCTGGAGTGCAGTGGTGTAATCTCAGCTTACTGCAACCTCCGCTTCCTAGGTTCAAGCGATGCTCATGCCTCAGCCTCCCACGTAGCTGAGATTACAGGCGCAGACCACCATGCCTGGCTAATTTTTGTATTTTTTAGTAGAGATGGGGTTTCGCTGTGTTGCCCAGGCTGGTCTCGAACTCCTGGCCTTAAGTGATCCACCTGCCTTGGCCTCCTAAAGTGCTGGGATTACAGGTGTGAGCCACTGCACCTGGCCTGGGATTCTTTCTTACCTCCTTTGCTGATGTCTTCCTCCTTGGATTAGTCTGTTCTCACACTGCTATAAAGAACTACCTGAGACTGGGTAACTTATAAGAAAAGAGGTTTAATTGGCTCATGGTTCTGCAGGCTGTACTGGAAGCATAGCGGCTTCTGCTTCTGGGGCCGCCTCAGGATGCTTCCAGTCATGGTGGAAGGAGGAGCAAAGCGTCTCACCTGCCCCTCAGGAGCAAGAGGGCGAGTGACGGAGGTGCTGCACACTTCTAACAACCAGATCTCACGAGAACTCACTATCAGGAGACCAGCACCAGTGGCAGGGTGCGAAACCATTCTAGAGAAACTGCCCCCCATGAGCCAGTCACCTCCCGCCAGGCCCCACCTCCAGCACTGGGGACCACACTCCAACATGAGATTTGGTGGGGACACAGAGCCAAACCATATCACTCCTATTTCTTTCTTCTTTCCTTCTCTTTTCTCTTTCTCTTTTCTTTTCTTTTTTTGAGATAGAGTCTCACTCTATTGCCCAGGCTAGAGTGTAGTGGCACAATCTTGGCTCACTGCAACCTCTGCTGCCCAGGTTCAAGCGATTCTCCTGCCTCAGTCTCCCGAGTAGCTGGGATTACAGGTGCCTGCCACGGTGCCTGGCTAAATTTTTTATTTTTGGTAGAGATGGGGTTTCACTATCTTGGCCAGGTTGGTCTTGAGCTCCTGACCTTGTGATCCACCCGTCTCGGCCTCCCGAAGTGCTGGGATTACAGGCGTGAGCCACCGCACCCAGCCATCACTCCTGTTTCTTAGCTGGGGACATTTAAAACAATTTGATACCCTGTCTCCTTTGCTTTCCAAATGTCCATCTGTGGAATCCACCTTGATTTGTCTCTCACTTTAATTTGGAGGATGTCCAGGGCAAAATCTCCAGCCTTCATGTCTCTCTGAAGCAGTGATCTCCAAAGTGGGTAGACAAGACGGTCCATTGGGATTCAGAAAAAAAATGTTAACACTTTCACTTATAATTTGATCTTTTAGAATGAGGATGAAGTTAAGAATCATGAGTATTGTTTTGGATTGACAGTTTGTCAGGCAGACAGTCACAAGCCTGTGAGTCATTCCCAGGGACCCGTGAACTCCCCCAGAATTCTTGCTCCTCTGCCTTGAGCTTAAGAAGACAGTGGTGGTTTGCATGTGGCTGGTTAAGTGGATTTGTGGGTTATATGCCCTGGTGTTACCTAAACCCACCTTCACAAAATAGAGCAGGAATTTAAGAAGATTCCTGGAAGGAAACCATGGCTTGAAGATAATATTGAAAATGCAAGCGCAAGCACACAACAGGATAATGAAAGAGCTCAGATTTCTACTCCTGGGAGTTCTTTGTCAGTCATGTTACGAGGATAAAACAATTTAGTAACAATACAAATACAAGTGAAATATTCAATTTAATTGATCTCAGTTAAAGTACTCTCTTATTCATAACATTTTTCTAGTGAAAGCAAAAATGTGAATTGCATTGTTCCTAAGTAAAATACAGTTTATTTATGTTGTTTCTTTGATCGAGTTATTTAAAGTTTTAAGGCTGTGTAAGTTTTACATTTACATAAGATATGAGTGCAGTGGTATCTCTGTGATAATTTATAAGTCAATGTATCCATGTTGGGGGTTTTGTACCTGAGTGTTTTGTACTGAAGGGGGCACATAATTAACACAGTTTGGAGACTCTTATTCTAGAGCAGTGGTCCCCAACCCTCCTGGCACCAGGGATTGGCTACATCAATGACAGTTTTTCCACTGACTGGGAGAGGGGGAGGATGATGATATCAGGATGATTCATGTGCATTACATTTATTGTGTACTTTATTTTTATTATTATTACGTTATAATATATAATGAATTATTATATATTACGTTATAATATATAATGAATATATAGAATTATAATGAGATAATTCTACTACTACTCACCATAATGTAGCATCAGTGGGAGCCCTGAGCTTGTTTTCCTGTAACTAGATGGTCCTACTTGGGGGTGATGGGAGATGGTGACAGATCATCAGGCATTAGATTTTCATAAGGAGCACACAACCTAGGTTCCTCGCATATACAGTTCACAATAGGGTTCACACTCCTATGAGAATCTGTTGCTACCAATGATCTGACAAGAGGTGGAGCTGAGGCAGGAATGCTCACTTGCCTGCCACTCACCTTCCTGGTGTGTGGCCCGGTTCCATGGCCTGGTACCCCTGTTCTAGAGACTCGGCTCTATATTTCTAGAGCTTTGTAGACAAATCCGTGCTAGCGTCTGGCTTGGTCCTGTGCATGTCAGCCAGTGAGCACACCTACATGCCGTCTCAGAATGGAGAGCTGGGGTGTCTGGCAGAAAAGGAACCACATGTCTGTGAGTGACACAGAGCCCCAAAACCCAGCCTGGGGAAAGGGGCCGAGAGAGGCCGTGGAACCAGCTCCAGAACACTTTTACATGCATGTTGGTTTCTTGCACGGACTGGGGATGCCTTTGTTAATATGTGCCAGGCTGGGGCACTTGCAGGAGGTGACGGCCACCTTGAGTCTGCATGCTGAAGCCCTCCTGTCACTCACCCGTGTATGCTGCGGTCCCCTGGCCTATAACATAAGCCAGGACAAGCCCAGGGGAGGTCCCTGGACACACTGCCAGAATTCCTGGCTGGTTCTGTATATGCCCGTGCTGGGTTCCCAGCCCAGTTCCAGCTCTAGGCTTGCAGGTCTTTCACTAGGAACCACACCTCCAGCCCTTTGGTGGATCAACATCTGCCACCTCCAGTTCTGAATCTGACCTCTCCCTCTAGGCCTCCAGCCTGGATCTACCCAGTTCTGGATTCAGATCGTTAAGAGGCACAAAGCACTGAAACATTGGCATTGCAGAGCACATTGCCTTTCTTCTTTATTTAAAGAACTAAATTAAACATTTAAAATCACATAATAAGTGTAAAGAGATCCAACAAAGTTCTGTTTCTGCCATTATTACTATATCATGGCTATTTCAGAATGATCAAATAGGAGATTTTTTTTTTTTTTTCCAAAATGTCTCTCTCTTTTGTTGTCCCTATTTTGCTGCTAAGCCACCAGTTCTCGATTGGTCCATTCCCTCTTCCTGCTACAGCTTATCTTAGGTTCTGTTCATGAGACTTCTGGAGACCTAACTCCTATCCCGGCCAGTGTCCTGTAACAGGGAATGATGCTTGGCTGACATCATTAACTCAGCCCCTCAAAGATTATGCCCATTTTCCTCCTTCCCCACGCACGTGGTATCCTCCTTGTTACCTTTGCAAATATCATTACCAGGATCCCAGTTATCTACATAAAAAAATCAGATGGAATCTTCACCTATTCATCCAATCATCCATCCAGTCAACAAATTGGTATTCAATGCTAACAGTAATATTGGCTAACATTTACTAGGCAAGCACAGCTGCCAGCTTTTATATTTGCATTATCTTACATCCTCACAGCAACTCTGCAAGGAAGGTATTGTGATAGTCTACTTTTTTTTTATTTATTTTTAGACAGGGTCTTGCACTGTTGCCCAGGCTGGAGTGTAGTGGCACCATCATGTCTCACTGCAACCTTGACCTCCCAGCCCAAGCGATCCTCCCACCTCAGCCTTCCAAGTAGCTGGGACTACAGGCATGTTCCAACTTGCCTGGCGAAGTTTTTAAAAAACGCTTTGTAGGGCCGGGCGCAGTGGCTCATGCCTGTAATCCCAGCACTTTGGGAGGCTTAGGCAGCTAGCACGTTGGGAGGCTTAGGTGGGCAGATCACCTGAGGTCAGGAGTTCGAGACCAGCCTGACCAACATGGAAAAACCCCGTCTCTACTAAAAATACAAAATTAGCTGGGCGTGGTGGCGCGTGCCTGTAATCCCAGCTACTCTGGAGGCTGAGGCAAGAGAATCGCTTGAACCTGGGAAGTAGAGGTTGCTCTGAGCCAAGATCACACCATTGCACTCTAGCCTGGGCAACAAGAGTGAAACTCCATCTCAAAAAAAAAAAAAAGTGTTTTGTAGAGATGAGTCATAGTCTCCCTATGTTGCCCAGTCTGGTCTTGAACTTCTGGGCTCCAGCAATACTCCTGTCTCAGTTTCCCAAAGTGCTGGGATTACGAGTATGAGCCACTGCACCAAGACTGATGACCCACTTTTAACAGATGAGAAGCCTGACCATTGCAGAGGTGAGGTAACTTCCACAGGGAGTTAAGTACTTCCACCCAGGGAGTAAGTGACCTAGTGGAAGTTACCTTACCTCTGTGATGATTTGCACCAGTTCAGTTTGACTTTAGAGACTACAAGCTGAAGCTCTACTCTTTGTTGACTGTTTTCAGGTGCTATGTGAACACGGTGGGTAGAGATGAATAGAACATGAGCCCTGCGCTGGGGAATGTGCAGTCTGGTGGGTGCCCAGAGGCACGAGCAGAAGACAGCAGCCCTTTGAGAAGTGCCATATGCTTCAAGGGCATAGGGAAGTGTGCCTGCCCCAGGGAAGGGGCTTTCACCGAGAAACTCTTTTAAACTGAGCCTCAAAGACAAGAAACAATTGGCTGGGTGGGTGTGGGAGAGTGAGGAGTCCTCGGAAGGAGCCTGAGTGAGGCTGTGGGGGTGGAACGGCATGGTATGAGCAGGGAACAGCATTGTGGCTGATGCAGGATGAGGGGAGCATTCCGCTTCTGGTTCCACTTCCCGGGTCTGCAGTTACAGAGTCCTGCATAGCACACCTCATGTCTTTCCCTTCCTTTCCTTTCCTTCTTCTGAATCCTGTGTTGGGCCCCCTGGCTTTATCTCTGGACAATTACAGCAGCCTTTTCTCTCCACTTCTTCTCATCCATCATGTATTACTCAAGCCAATTTAATTGTGTAACTTTCTTTGATCATCTTGTTCTCTCCATTAAACAGTGGCTCTCCATTGCCTATGGAATGTGGTCAGACCATTGAGTCCGGTGCTCCAGGCCTTCTGTATTTGGGGGTCAGTCTGTGTTTCCTGCTGGATCTTTCATGACATGTCTGTCTCTTCCCACTGGAACAAACAAAAAGAACTTTATCCTCTCTCCATCTACTACCTTTTTTCCCTGCATCCTTTTCTTTCCCTACGTGTCAAAAACCTTGACCCATCTCTCAGGCGAGTCACTCCACTGTTACTCAAACATGAAGGCTTCTGGACCAGACCAGTCACAGTTGTCTCTTCGTGCTCTTAGATGCCTTCACTGTCATGGGGGACCGAGGGCTGCACCACCCTTGTCATGGTTCACACTCCTTAAAGTGAGAGGTCAGGTCTCTTCTCTGGATCCGTCTCCATGAGTTCCCACCAAGATAGGTTGGAGATTCACGGAGTGGCTCTGAGTTTCAAAAGGGCCTGTAAACCTCCTTGTTGCCCTGGCTCAGGTGGAATTCTTTAGAAAAGTGTCCGCTCTGAGCCAGGGTGGAATCCTTTAGAAAAGTGTCTGCTCTAAGCTTTTTCCCTTGGCCTCCCCTTGGGCGTTTTTCCTTCAGCAGAAAACCCAGTGATGCCATCCCCTCTGGGGAGGAAAATATTGCTTTGTGGAACCTCTCAGGGTCTTTGGGCACAGCCAGAATACCCTGGTGAGGGGTTTCCTAAAGGTTTAGTCATTCAGACCTGGCTGTGCGAGCCAGATCTTTCCTGTCTCGAGATAATTCTTAAGGCTATGATTTGCTTGTCAACATCATCTGTAACTAGTTTTAGTAACAGATGTTTAGGAATTGGGCATCTAGGCTGTGCCAATGTATTTGGACTAAAATATGCTCCTCCCTCCCTCCCTCCTTCCCTCCCTCCTTCCCTGCCTTACCTCCCTCCCTCATTCCCTTCCCTCCCTCCCTCCTGCCCTCCCTTCCTTCCTTCCTCCCTTCCTTCCTTCCTTCTTTCCTTCCTTCCCCTCCCTCCCTCCCTCCCTTCTTTCCTTTCCCTCCCCCCTCCCTCCCTGCTTTCCTTCCTTCCCCTCCCTCCTTCCGTCCCTCCCTCCCTCCCTCCTTTCCTTCCTTCCTTTTTTTAAAAATGTAGCTTTAAGGGGAGACTGGAGCCTGCTGTTTCTGGCCCCTGGTCTCCCAGGTGACAGTATTTGGTGTACAAAGCTAGTGACTCTGCAATTACTGAATTAGCTACAGATTAACTCCTCTGAGAACTTGGTTTCAGATGAGAGTAGAACATGTACTTTGTATGCAGAAGTCTTACTATTCAAACGGGACTTATTAACTAGAACAAGCTTCACTTTGTACTTGAAAAATGCAATGTAAATCATAAAATATTGTACCATTTAAGTCCCCCTAGAAAGAGAAAAACAGAAGTCACAGAGAGCCACATCCTATTCATATGAACACCAGCCTCAGAAGAATGTGGGAGTGTATGGAGAGAGTCCTATGGGGAACCCCAGTAATGGCCAATGGTGGGAAATTAGGTTCTGGGAAATTTGTGTATTGTTTTGAAAAGTATTATTTTACCTGGAGAAATTGAACAACTGACATTAGCTAACATATATTTATTATTGTATTGCATGGCCAGCATTCGTGGGGGCATTGTGCTTTTTTTCTTTATTTTTTATTTTCATAGGTTTGGGGGAACAGGTGGTATTTGGCTACATGAGTAAGTTCTTTAGTGGTGATTTCTGACATCTTTTTTGGTGCAGTCATCATGTGAGCAGTGTACACTGTACCCACTGTGCAGTCTTTTATTCCTTACCCATCCCCACCCTTTCCCCCAAGTCCCCAAAGTCCATTGTGTCATTCTTATGCCTTTGCATCCTCATAGCTTAGCTCCCACTTATGAGTGAGAACATATGATGTTTGGTTTTCCATTCCTGAGTTACTTCACTTAGTGTGATGGTCTCCAGTTCCATCCAGGTTGCTGCAAATGCCATTATTTCATTCCTTTTTATGGCTGAGTAGTATTCCATGGTATATATATACCACAATTTCTTTATCCACTTGTTGATTGATGGGCATTTGGGCTGGTTCCATATTTTTCCAATTGTGAATTGTGCTGCTAGAAATATGCATGTGCAAGTGTCTTTTTTTTGTATAATAACTTCTTTTCCTCTGGGTAGATGTCCAGTAGTGGGATTGCTGGATCAAACAGTAAATCTACTTTTAGTTCTTCAAGGAATCT
>NC_045442.1:118787297-118848722 GCF_002776525.5 Piliocolobus tephrosceles | reverse complement strand
AGGAATCTCCACACTGTTTTCCACAGTGGTTGTACTAGGTTTACATTTCCACCAGCAGTGTAGAAGTGCTCCCTTTTCACCACATCCCCACCAACATCTATTGTTTTTTGATTTTTTGATTATGGCTATTCTTGCAGCAGTGAAGTGGTATCATATTGTGGTTTTGATTTACATTTCCTTGATCATTAATGATGTTGAGCATCTTTTTCCTCTGTTCGTTGGCCATTTGTATACCTTCTTTTGAGAATTGTCTATTCACGTCCTTAGCCCACTTTTTGATGGGATTGTTTGTTTGTTTTTCTTGCTGATTTGTTTGAGTTCCTTGTAGATTCTGGATGTTAGTCCTTTGTCAGATGTATGGATGGTGAAGATTTTCTCCCCCTCTGAGGGTTGTCTGTTTACTCTGCTAATTATTTCTTTTACTAAGCAGAAGCTTTTTAGTTTAATTAAGTCCCATCTATTTGTCTTTGTTTTTGTTGCATTTGCTTTTGGGTTCTTGGTCATGAAGTCTTTACATAAATCAATGTCTAGAATGGTTTTTTTGATGTTATTTTCTAGAATTTTTATGGTTTCAGGTCTTAGATGTAAGTTCTTGATCCATCTTGAGTTGCTTTTTGTATAAAGCGAATGATGAGGATCTAGTTTCACTCTTCTCCGTGTGGCTAACCAGTTATCCTAGCACATTTGTTCATTTGTTGAATAGGCTGTCCTTTCCCCACTTTATGTTTTTGTTTGCTTTGTCGAAGATCAGTGGCTATAAGTATTTGGCTTTATTTCTGGGTTCTCTATTCTGTTTCATTGGTCTGTGTGCTGTACCATATATACCAGCATGGTACTGGTGCTGGTACCACTGTGGCTGGTATACCATATATACCAGCATGGTACTGGTATATATTTTTATACCAGTACCATGCTGTTTTGGTGACTCTGGCCTTCTAGTATAGTTTGAAGTCTGGTACAATGATACTTCCAGATTTATTCCTTTTTCTTAGTCTTGCTTTGGCTATGTGGACTCTTTTTTGGTGCCGTATGAATTTCAGGATTGTTTTTCTAGTTCTGTGAATAATGATGTTGGTATTTTGATGGGAATTGCATGCTTTTGACAGTATGATCATTTTCATAATATTGATTCTACCTATCCATGAGCATGGGGATGTTTCCATTTGTTTGTGTCATCTACGATTTCTTTCAGCAGTGTTTTGTAGTTTTTCTTGTAGAGGTCTTTTACCTCCTTGGTTAGGTATATTCCCAAATATTTTATTTTTTTGCAGCTATTGTAAAAGGGGTTGAATTCTTGATGTGATTCTCAGCTTGGTCACTGTTGGTGTATAGCAGAGCTACTGATTTGTGTACATTAATTTCGTATCCTGAAACTTTGCTGAATTCATTTATCAGAAATATGCTTTTTAATTTTAAGTCCTGGAAGAATTCGAACCATAATCCATCTCTTTTACTTTATAGTGAAGACAGTGAGTCCCAGGGAAATTAAACACCCACTGTTGGGATCAGCACATGGTACTCCAGGACACAGAAGTCCTAGATGAACTTTAAGTTGCATAAAAACAATTCTTTTGCTGGGCACAGTAGCTCACACCTGTAATCCCAGCACTTTGAGAGGCCAAGGCTGGAGGATCACTTGAGCCCAGGAGTTCAAGACCAGCCTAGGCAACATGGCAAGACTCCCACCTGTGAAAGAGTGAGACCGTGTCTCAAAAACAAAACAAAACAAAAACGAAAAAGCCCAACAATTTGTTATCGGGGAAAATTATCTAGTATTGGAATGAGGAGCTATAGTGTCTTGTCTGGAGAACTTGGAAAATACGTCTGTACAGGGACAGTTGTAGCTCTCTCTAGAGAAGGCAATGGATGGGCTGATTCTCAAGCTCTTCTGCTGGGATGGTTCCAGTGATATGAGTTTGGTTTTTCCTTAGTGTGTGATGTAAAAGAAATTGTCCTGGCAAACATATGGTTTGATACTCGTCATTGTTAAAATAGCATATCCCATTTTTAGTCAGCTATGTTTTAGGATAAACAGCAAAGATGATGCTTTTTTCCTGATAGGAAAATCCCTTAAATTTGATCAGACGTTGCAATGAGTGAATAGGGTTGAGTGTCCCTGCGTGTTTCTGCCACACTCGGTGCTTTTGCCTTGCGCATTCAGGTAGCATTTCCCCTTTGATGTTTCTTCGGTTCTGTGTGTGTTTTGTTGTTGTTGTTGTTATTGTTGTTTTGGGTTTTTTTGTTTGTTTTTTTGAGATGGAGTCTCACTCTGTTGCCAAGCTGGAGTGCAGTGGCACGATCTCGGCTCACTGCAACCTCCACCTCCTGGGTTCAAGCAATTCTCCTGCCTCAGCCTCCCGAGTAGTTGGGACTACAGGTGTGCACCACCATGTCTGGCTAATTTTGTATTTTTAGTAGAGATGGAGTTTCACCCTGTTGGCCAGGCTGGTCTCAATCTCCTGGCCTCGTGATCCCCCTGCCTCGGCCTCCCAAAGTGCTGGGATTACAGGAGTGAGCTACCGCGCCCGGCTGTGTTTTAATCTTTCTGAGGCCTGTGTGAGTGTAATTGTACTAGCCGGATTTAGGATAATCAGGACATGATGACAGCCACGTTGCCTGTTGGCTCTCTAGGATGGTTTTTATGTGTCTTCAGTATAAGCAGTTTCTTTACCCTGGGAGCACCTGTATTTCTTTTCGTCTTTGCACGCTTAGAGAGCAGGAAGTTGAACTTGATTATCCCAGGTTCTGGTTAGTGTCTTGTGAGTGCAGATTCTTGAAGTGATGCCTGAACCCTAAGACTTATGTAAGTACATAACTGACAAGCTAACAAGGGTATATTAATTCTATTTGGAAAGTAGCAATACATTTTAAGTGATAATTAAGGATAAGTAAAATGTGATTCTCCAGGAAGAGAAAATTGGATTTCCTCACTAAAGCCATTGAGGCCGTTGTCTAAGAGGTAGGCCATAAATGTGTGATGACTCAGAGGAGGAGAGAGAATGACCATGCTGGTGATGATGGTGATAATGGTCATAGCATGTTCTGCTTGTTGACTACACATGTTTCTGTTGCTGTGCATATTTACTCCCAGACTTTATAATAACACAAAGAGGTGGGTATCGAGTCTCCAGTTTACTGAAGAGGGATCTGAGACTCAGAAAGGGCCAGTAGGCCGGGTGTGGTGGCTCTCGGCTGTAATCCCATCACTTTGGGAGGCCAAGGCAGGCAGATTGCTTGGGTCCTGAAGTTTGAGACCAGCCTGGGCAACATGGCAAAACCACAGCTCTATAAAAAATACAAAAATTAGCCAGGCATGGTGGCATGCATTTGTGGTCCCAACTATTAGGGAGGCTGAGGTGGGAGGATAGCTTGAGCCCAGGAGGTCAAAGCTGCAGTGAGCAGTGATCATGCTACTGCACTCCAGCCTGGGTGACAGAGCAAGACCTTGTCTCAAAGAAAAAAAAAAAAAAAAAAAAAGAAAGAAAGAAAAAGAAAGGCCCAGTAGCTTGCCAAAACTGAAATTAAAATCGAGGTTTCTTGAATTGAAGCCTTGTTTTGGAATATCACATTGCTTCCTAATACAAACATGCTTTACAATTCCTGCATTTAAAAAAGCTAACCAGCATAGATTTAAATCACACATAGATTTAAAAGACTACCAGGAACATTTGGACTGCTGGGCAGCTAGGTTTTGTCCTGTTCACATCAGTCATTAGGCTGGGAGCTGATATTCAGATCCAATGTGTTCCCTCCCCTACAAAGAGGTCCGTTGAGGATAAGCCCCCACTGAGAAATTCTTCACAACTCTGCCAGGCTTCTTGGAACTAACTGGAGATTTAAGTTGGTGGTTCCTGAAATTTAAGGTCATCAGAACCACCCAGAGGGCTTGTGAAAATGCAGATTGCTGGGCCCCGTCCCCAGATGCTGGGGCCTGAGACTCTGCATTTCTGGCACTCAGTGATGCCAGGCCTACTGGTCTGGAGGCCACACATTGAAAAATACGGATTTAAGCTGCCTCCGCCTGGGGTCTCCATTCTGACCCTGCAGCTGTTTCTCAAATGCAATGACCAAGTACAGTTTCTATGAGGGCTCAGCCTGGACCTGTGTATTTGTCCATTTTCATACTGCTGATAAAAATACACCTGAGACTGGATAATTTATAAAGAAAAAGAGGTTTAATGGACTTACAGTTCCACGTGGCTGGAGAGGCCTCACAATCATGGCAGAAGGCGAATGGCACATCTTACATGGCGGTAGACGAGAGAGAATGAGAACCAAGCAAAAGGGGATTTCCCCTATAAAACCATTAGATCTCGTGAGACTTACTCACTACCATGAAAACAGTATGGAGGAAACCGCTCCCATGATTCAGTTATGTCCCACCGAGTCCCTCCCACAACACACGGGAATTATGGGAGCTACAATTCAAGATGAGATTGGGTGGGGACACAGGCAAACCATATCAATCACCAAAGCCAGTCTTAAGTGACCTGCCATCTCCATCCTTTGGACGCTCCATGGAGGCTTCTGGACGCAGCATCTGTGCTGCTCAGGGCCGTAACTCTTCTCACTGGCTGATGTGCTCTGTGGCATCTGTCACAAGTTTTAATTGAGGGCCAGCAGTGGCAGGTAAGCCACCACCATCATCAGCTTCTTTCAGCCTTTTGGAACAAGAGTGAAGTTGGCCAAGGTCACTGCTATGACAAAGGGTTGCTTGGATGGAGCCCTTCCGAGCGCGGGTATTTATAGATCCAAACATTTAGGAAAGCCCCAGCGTGAATCAATAGCACGATGGCTTTCTCCCACCAAACCTGGAGAAAGTCTTCCAGATATTTTTGGAAACTATTTTAAATATTTTTAAAATTGTGTCTATTCTGTTTCTTAGTAATAGCAGTGTAACACAAAACTATAGCATTTCTGTCATCACTAAAGAAAGTCAATTCCAATCCACTGAAGCTGAAGACATCGGGCCTCCTCAGCTGTAATCCCAGATACTTGGGTGGCTAAGGCAGGAGAATCACTGGAACCTGGAAGGCAGTGGTTGCAGTGAGCCAAGATCACACCACTGTACTCCAGCCTGGGCGACAGAGCAAGACTTCATCTCAAAAAAAAAAAAAAAAAAAAAAAAAAAAAAAAAAAATTGAAGAAGGGAGATGGATGCATACATGAAAGGTTTGCTTCATCTGATTAGGAAATCTACTCCCTTGTTAAAAACGATACCCATTCTCCAAAACTAGTACCGAGAGAAGATCCAGGCTTAGCCTGACCCACAGCCCACCTGCAGCCCTGAGAGTAAGTTGCTATGTCCTGTGCTGCAGACGATCACCACCCTCCTGCTGCCCCCTCACCAGACCCAGGCTGTTGCTCAACTCTTTTGTCTGTTGTTAAAATCATTTCATGAAAGAAAAAAAAATTAACATCATAAAAAATACTGGATGGATGTAATAATCTCATAAAAAAGAGCAATCTTTTAAGTAAATAAATGAAAACAAACCTCCAGATCCCTCATGTGCCCATACTTATTTTTTTTTATTTCATCACTGACAGGTGAGAACTTGTCTGGCCTGGGAGTGGCTTTGGAGAAGTGCTTTTCTAGGTTGCTTCTCCTGCTGATAAGGACCATGACTCAAGGGAAGGCTGCTCTGAAACCCCTTACAGGAGAATGGGGACCATGGTTTTGTTTTCTTGGTTACCTCTCACTTGGGGCGTCTTCCCATTTGACTTGATTCACTCTGGGCTTGAGGCTCCTCCTTAGTAAGTTGGATGATTGGAAATGATCTCTGAGTCCCAGGCTCTGGTTTTATGGGTTCCACGGGTTCCTTTCCTTTTAAAGGAAAACAAACTTCTCTGCAGTGTTAAGAGAGGTTGTGATGGTAAATAGCCGAAAATTAATAAGCAGTGACTGAGGAGTAGCCAGCCCACGATCGCTTTCCTAAAATATGCTCTGACTCCCAAAATAAGCAGGCACAAACAACGGTGTGGAGCCCTTCTCATCATATCCTGCATACAAAATTCTGGGAGACTTGGAGCTCAAGACGCATTGACTTCTTACTTGTCTCCATTTGTTCTGGGTTAGGTGATGGATCCACAGTGACTTAGCAACTTTGATGACAGCCGGGGCTTCTGGAGACTGGCTGCATATTAAAACCACCTGGGCCTATTCCAGATGGATTCAATCAGACTCTCTGGGACTGGGGTCCGGACATCATTAAAAAAAAAAAAAGTCTCCCCAGGTGGCTTCCTATGCAGCCGGAGTTGAGATTTATTGGACCAGACTAACAAACACAGCTGGACGAAGAGGGCAGAGAGGACTCCTCAGGATGTGCAGATGGAGTGGCTCGTTTAGGCTGCAGTGGAATTCCTTTTCTTCTTGTAATAAAACAACTCCTATTTACATATCATTTTAGAAAAATATTTTCCCCCTTCTCTTATTTGATGCTCAAGAGAGAATAATTGAGTTTGCCTTAGCATCTGTGTAGGTTTGTTTTTTTAAACGTATGACCTGTCACCAGTAAACCCAGAGAGATAAATTAGGGAATGGCTGTGCTATAGAAAGCACTTACTGATATATTAAAGATTCTGCCTTCAAGCTCTTTTAAATGGTGTCTTTCTCTCGGTGATTTGGATTTAAAAATTTAAGGATATATTTACATGCAGCTTAGCGGGAGCACATGAATATTAAGTGAAGTAGGGCCTAGCTAAGTTGTATTGAAATGAGTTGGTACATCGTAGATAATATAAAGTAAGTGAATATTTCCAAGGGAGTGGAAAAATTTGGATGGCTCAGTAATTATGGAAATTGGCAGGGCATTTGGGGACCCCAGCTGCTCTTTGTCCCTTTGTCCCATAAATGGGTGACAGTTTGCAAGGCACGGAGCTCTGCCAGATGTTTGCGATAGTGGCTGGGTGGGGAGAATTTCATAGCTGGCTTGGCCACAGGAAGATGACGAGCTGGTTAAGAATAATGATCGGACACCCTGCATATTCGCTGACTGCATGCGTAGCAAATTTGCAAACTAGCTTCATCCCTAAGGGCTTTTAGTCACAGAATTTAAATAAGAGGCACACCCATGAGAGTTTGCTGGAAAACAAAGAGAAACCCTGCTCTCAGTAAGTGCTTGCTCATTGTTTGGGGATTTGTGACAAATAGGAAGCAAATATTGAGTCGGTACTCGGGGGATTTCTTTTCTTTCTTTTTTGTTTTTGCGAACTGACCTGGAGCCTTGGTCTCCAGGAACTTTGTGTTCCTGGCAGGCAGATCTCCTGCCCCAGCACCTGCACGTGCTCAGCGCTCTCCCCCATCCTGCAGAGGGAGGAGTAGCGGGCAGAAGCCTGTGTTGTACCGACATCCAAGAAAACTACAACCCATGTTGCCATTCTCAGCTTCTTTTCAAGAAGTGACTGCATCAAACTCGAGAGAGTTGTGTCAATTTAAAGTGCATATACACACACACACACGTGCACACACACACGTATAAGCACATACATATATATGTGCTTGTATATATACACATATATGTATGTATGTGTGCATATATTTATAAAACATGCCCCTATATATACATGTATACACATACACATTTATAAAAAATACACGTTACATACATATATACATACATATAAAGGGACACATTATATATACACACACGTATGTGTGTGTATATATAAAACGTGCCCCTATGTATACGTGTTTACACATACACATATATAAAAATACACATGTTACATACATATATACATACATATATATAAATGGGAATACACACACGTGTGTGTGTGTGTGTGTGTGTATATATATATATATTTGAGGCAGGGTCTTGCCCTGTCTCCCAGGCTGGAGTGCAGTGGTGCTATCTCAGCTCACTGCAACCTCCATCTCCCAGGCTCAAGCCATCTTCCTGTCTCCCAGGTTCAATCCCTCCGAGTAGCTGGTACCACAGGTGCACAGCACAATGCCTGGATAACTTTTTTTTTTTTTTTTTTGTAGAGATGGGGTTTTACCATGTTGCCCAGGCTGGGCTCAAACTCCTAAGCTCAAACAACCTTCCCACTTTGGCCTCCCGAAGTGCTGGGATTACAGGCATGAGCCACCGCGCGCAGCCTATATAATTTTTAAAATAGGGAACAGATTGTGCAAACATACAACGTGTGACCCAGAATGGTTTGGTGTCTAAAAGAGGCTGGCCACCTCGATGTCGCTGGAGGTGGTCTCAAAACCAAGCCTGCGGGCCATGGTTGAGCTTCACTGACCATGAGTGCTTTGCCTTTTGTGATTTGCATACATTTCTCTTAAATGAGAGCAAATGTAAGCATTTTTGGATGATACCAGCAGAGCTGCAGAAATGAAAGAGCAGCTCCCCAGCCAGGAATGAGCAAGTAACAACTCTTCCCTGGTCCTTTGCTTGCCAGTGAAAATGTCTCATCTTCAGAGACTGCTTCTCTTAAAAATCAGCTCCTCCAGCACTGGGAGTAGCTTCAGATAGGGGTGGGCAGGGGGCAGCAGGAAGTAGTAATTTTCAGCATTTACCACTTCCTAGGAACAGAGACTTTAAAGAAAATCAGCTTCCTTGGAACATTTGTCCTCCTTCATTGCAGTTCTTTAGTAATTTCTGAGTCTGGGATTTTTCTGAACAGAACATCTTGTAAAATACAGAGTTGCTGCTATTCTGACATAAACCCTCCTTTTAAATGCCCTTTGCAGTAGAGACCTGCTAGGGTAACTCTGATGTGCCAAACCTCAGAGCCAAGGGGAAGGAACAGGAGCAAATGACACTGAAAGCAAGCTCAAGTTCTTTGCCAATTATAATATGCTAAAAAGCAGAACCGCAAGCTGATCCTTCTCTAGAGCCTGTAGGGAGGCCGTACAGCCTGTACAGACCATTTGCCATTTTCTCCAGCACTTTCTGTCTCATTTTAGGTCACTGAATACTTCATTTCTTGCTGCGGAGTTAATTACGTACATATCTTTACTTCTCAACTGGAGTTCTTTAGGGCTGGGTCTCAGACTTTTATTTTTCATTTTTAGAGGTAGCATCTCACTCTGTCTCCCAGGCTGGAGTGCAGTTGTACCATCACAGCTCACTGCAGCCTCGACCTCCTGGGCTCAAGCGATCCTCCTACCTCAGCCTTCCCAGTAGCTTGGACTGCGGGTGCACGTCACCGTGCCTGGCTACTTTTTAAGTGTGTGCAGAGATGAGTCTACAACAATCTAGCTATGTTGCCCAGGCTGATCTTGAACTCCTGGCCTCAAGTGATCCTCCCGCCTCGGCCTCACAAAACATTGGTATTACAGGCGTGAGCCACTGTGCCTGGCCCTGGGTCTCAGTTTTTCTGCTTTTCCCCTTAGCACCTAGGAGAGTACTTTATTCATAGTTACTGTTCCATAATTACTATTGAATGAATGCACTTGAACAAAACACGATGTGATTTGTTTCGTTTTCCAGATCAGCTTATAATGAATTCTATGTGTCTAACTGGGCAGACATAAAGCTGCCGCCTGTAGAATAAAAGAACCATCCATGATTAGAATCATAGAAGCAGAAAATTGTAGAACTACAGAGGACTTGAGATTTTAATTCAGTCTATTTGTTTTGGAGATGAACAATTAGAGTTCACGGAGATCGAGTGACTTGCCCAAGGTCGAAGAGCTGGTGACACATGGACCAGCCGTCCACTTACTTAGACAATGACTGCTTCCGTGAGAGCTGACATTGCTGACAATTGTTGTGGCTACCTACTGTGGCACATTTCAATTTCGTCAATCTTTATGCCTCCGATTTTCCTGGGGGAATATAGGTAACCGATTTTTAATTTTATCTTCTCTGATTTTGTGGCTCATTCGTTTCTTTGTTTTTCCTCTGTCTGCTTTCTAAAATTTCTTTATGCCACTTTCAAGAAAGCTGACTGGAACAGTCTGTTCTCCCCGTGTTAGACACGGGGGGTCGGGGACAGAGATCGATGGTTCCAGTGGGCAATGGCCAGATCTTACATAGAAGTGGAGTTCTGACTTCCCATCTGCAGCCGCCAGTCCAGGAAACCAACCAGTAACCCCTGTAGCAATTGGCCCGGCATGCCCAGGAGTTGATCAATTACTGGCAGCTGCCCTAATTTTTGTCGTGACTTCCAACTTAGGACCAAACAGAGAAGGCCAATACTCTCCCCTAACCGATCACCCAGATGGGCTGCTTTCGCTATCCCCCTACGGCACCCGCCAACAGCCACCACCACCCAGAGCCTTCCCTTCTTTCTACTACAAAGTGTCACACTTCTCTGCCTGCCTTTGAGTCTCTACCGAACGCAGGTGACTGAGCTCTGAATAAATAGCCTTGGCTTCTCTCATTTTGGTGGGCTTCACTTGTTTCCACGTAGGGAAAGACCCAGGAAGAAGGCCAGCCCTGCTCACTTTACTGTTCTCTCTGTTTATGTTCACGTAGACAGCTCGACATCTAAATACTGGATTTGTGTGTGTGTGTTTGTTTGTTTGTTTTGAGATGGAGTCTCACCCTGTCACCCAGGCTGGAGTTCAGTGGCGGGATCTCGGCTTACTGCAACCTCTGCCTCCTGGGTTCAAGTGATTCTCCTGCCTCAGCCTCCCTAGTAGCTAGGAATACAGGCGCGTGCCGCCCTGCCCGGCTAATTTTTTATATTTTTAGTGGAGACGGGGTTTCACCATGTTGACCAGGATGATCTTGAACTCCTGACCACATGATCCACCCCTCCTTGGCCTCCCAAAGTGTTAGGATTACAGGTGCGAGCCACTGCACCTGGCCATTTTTTTGTGTGTGTGCCAATTTGTCTTTTCTTAATTTTAAAAGGAAATATGAAAATGCCCCCATCGATTGCTTGGCTGAAATTGATCTGCGCTCTGTTGGTGGCGTTCTCCAGACCTGGTCACCCGAGACAGGAAAGGAGGTTGGGCTGGCTTGGAGTCCGCGCCTGAGCGTTTTCTAAATGCTCGTAAAACTTTCATTTCATTATCTCCCTGCAATCTCCCAAGGAGGAGGATGTCAGGCACCTTCTATCTTTCTCCTTTCCGGAATCCATTCTTTTTTCTTATTTTGAAGATGAGGATTTTTCTTATTTTCCAGTATTTCTCAATATAGGTAGAAAGTCTGAAATCACAACTAAGTTTCATGATTTGCCAGCCAAGGGTATTTTTCTTTTAAATGTCAATAATGAACTTTAATTAAAGTGATGACATTGTCTTGTTTTAGAGACTGTTTTATGTGTCAGTAAGAAATGACATGGCCAGCATGATATTTAGAGGGGTGTAGGGGACAGGGATTTAGGCCTCCCCAAGTGTCTGTCGGCCCACCCAACCCCCCATTCTCTGATGTCCCCAACTGATGTTTTCTCAATTTTCGGTGAAGGCGCTGCAGATGCAGTCTCATGCCCCTTATTTCCAAACATACTGAAATCACAAGTCCCTTTGGTATAAAATAATTAATGTATGTGAAGTGCTCCGAACACAGCCTGGTCCATAGTAATTGTTCAGTGCCGGCCCACTGCTACTGTTTCTCCCGTGGCTACTAATACTAACACTACTCATCATTAGGCAGAAATCCTGTAGCGGCTGCTTTCTCTCAGTCATGTTTGCCTTAGTCCTTAGAATCCTTTAATATGCCAATTTCCTTTCTAAGAGTCCTCTGCTTAAAATCTCTCTTGTTCTCTCCTTTTGCTGGCTCCCTCCTCTTCATCTTTCAGATACCTCTTAAATGTCACTTTCTCGGGGAAGTCTTCCTAAACTCTAGTCCGAATTAGGGTTCCCATTTTCCTCTTGCAGACCAGGGGTCAGTGAATGTTTTCTATAAGGGATCCAATAGTAAATGTTTTAGACTTTGCAGGCCATATACGCGACTACTCAACTCTGATGTAATCTAAAAGCAGCCAGAGATGATATGTAAATGAATGTGTGGGCTGAGTTCCAATAAAACTTGATACCAGTTGTAATTTAACGAACCTGTTTTAGAGCACTCTTTACTTTTTCTGCACAGTGTGATTATGTGATTACGTGATGATCAATCTCCCTCTGGACTGAAGCTTCTTAAAGATAAGATCCAAGGCCATGTGCACTGGCTCACGCCTGTAATCCCAGCACTTTGGGAGGCCACTTGAGGTCAGGAGTTCAAGATCAGTCTGGTCAACATGGTGAAACCCTGTCTCTACTGAAAATACAAAAATTAGCCAGGCATGGTGGTGGGCGCCTGTAATCCCAGCTACTCGGGAGGCTGAGGCACGAGAATCTGTTGAACCCGGGAGGTGGAGGTTGCGATGAGCCGAGATCGTGCCATTGCACTCTAGCCTGGGCAACAAGAGCGAAACTCCATCTCAAAAAACAAACAAACAAACAAAAATCAGAATTCACCACTATAAACTTCATCCTGTTTAACCAAAAACCACTTGTGCCCCAAAATCTATTGGAATTTTTTTAAATTAATAAATAATGAATAAACAAAATACCATCCCCCGTGACCTGTGGCCTTTATTTTTCCTCTCCTCTCTCCTAAATCTAACTCTTTCTGGACTTACCTGTCCTCCCAAGCTTGGGCCACTCAACTTGTAACATCTGCCCTTGGTCAGGCAGTTTTTGTGCTGGATTGGAAGCTGCGTTGCCTTCTTTTCTAATTAAAACGTGGCCAGGCGCGGTGGCTCACGCCTGTAATCTCAGCACTTTGGGAGGCCGAGGTGGTGGATCACTTGAGGTCAGGAGTTTGAGACCAGCCTGACCAAAGTGGTGAAACCCTGTCTCTACTCAATATAAAAAATTAGCCTGGTGTGGTGGCACCTGCCTGTAATCCCAGCTACTTGGGCAGCCGAGGCAGGAGAATCACTTGAGCCTTGGAGGCTGAGGTTGCAGTGAGCCAAGATCGTGCCGTTGCACTCTAGCCTGGACAACAAGGCGAGACTCCATCTTAAAGACACAATCATGGGAATGAAGTTCTGTCATTATAAGAGGTGAGCTCAGCTTAAGAGCATAATGACATTCACATTACAGGGAGGAACACTGGACATGTCAAATTCTCATTGCTGTGATTTGGGGAAAGAAAAAATAACAGCCACCACCTAGCAACCCTACCGTATCTCAAGATGTGGTAATTTCTCTTATACAAAACAAGTTTGTTTTGTTCAACCACGTTTAAGCCTATAGGTGTGATCCTTGTTTTTATAGGCAGCTAATTTTGAAGTGACATTTTGGGACGGGTTAATTTCACTTGTATTTTTCTTGCTTTTTGAATGCCTTGCAGTTGAGGCTGTCAGTGCTTGGCCTCCACCAGAGCCAAGAGTCAGACAGAATGTGGAACCACCCACCAAGTGGGCCAATGACAATGGGCTCTGCGTTTCTGTCCCTTCTCATTTCCTGCTGTAAACTTTCAGGGAGTCAGTGAACTCAAGCGTTTCTGTCAGATATAGAAACATTTCCCATGGTTGGCAAGTTAAAGGCTAGTTTAGGTTACAGGCAGTTTGTCTGCTGGAAAATGCATAGTTTTCAGACACTTCCTTATGTGGTAATAAACAAAAACAAAATCAAGAAACCGTTTCCGTGTGGTTCTCATCCGCTCGGCCTCCTCCGGTGTTCAAGTCCCAGGAAGTGGTTGACTTAGGCGGGGCAGCCACGTTGCAGCCAGGCCCAGGCTACAGGAAGGAATAGAGTATACAGGTCAGCGTCTGCTTGAGGAAAGCAGAAATGATTCCAGCTTGTTTAAGCACAGGGTGATGAGAATTTCAAGTGCTGACACAGACAATGAAAGCCTGGGAAGGAGACTCACTCCATGCTGAGGTTCCAGGAATGATCTTCAAGGTGATTCTAGGGGAGACTGGGTGTGGTGCCTCACGCCTGTAATCCCAACACTCTGGGAAGCCGAAGAGGGCAGATCATCTGAGGTCAGGAGTTCAAGACCATCCTGGCCGACATGGTGAAACTCCGTCTCTACTAAAAATACAAAAATTAGCCAGGCATGGTGGCACGTGCCTTCAATCCCAGCTACTCTGGAGGTTGAGGCAGGAGAATTGCTTGCACCTGGGAGGCGGAGGTTGTGGTGAGCCAAGATCACACCATTGCACTCCAGCCTGGGTGACAAGAGTGAAACTCCATCTAAAAAAAGAGATGATTTTAGGAGAGATTTTCCTTTTGCTAAAGCTAGGAACTTGAGGAATTATCAGAATGTGGGCAGTCACTAAGATGCTGCTGGCTTGTGGAATACACCTTCCCCCAATTCTACACTCATGAACTCGGGTCTGGTCCCTGGGACCTTTGCATCTGAGATGGGGTGATTGGTCCAGGCCCATCTTGAGTGTGTTGATTGTACCTTTGCATTTGCGTTTTGTAAGTCAAGTCCAATGCGTGTGCTGTGGGCCATGGCTCTTCTGTCCATAGGTGGTTCCATCCCCTACCCCTTGACCATGTTTCCAGGGTGAGTGTTCCGCTGCCCACTTTCTGGTCCCACCCAGAGACCACTGCCACCTGAGGAAGCATGACATTAGATAGCAAATTTAAAAAATACCGTGACAGGCAAATAAAGAGACCACAGAAGAAAGGGGACAGTATTTCCTCCTGGTTTTTGAACAAGGTGCCTGGCATTTTTGTTTCGCACTGGGCTGTGAAAGCTGTGTAGCCAACTCTGAACGCATCTCATCGCTTCCTACTGTGGGTAGCAGCTTTCTGCCTTCCCTCCTTTCCATGGCTAAGTCTTTGCTTAAGGGAGAGTCGGGCCACACGTGGAACCAAGCTACAGGGGAGTCTGGGAATGGAATTGTTCGGGTTTTGTCTTCTGGCAAGCATTAAGACACACTAAAAGGGGTGGAGATGAGAGAGCTCATCAGTCCTAAAAAGGGACACAGCCCAGGAAGACCCAAAAAGGGGAAGCAGGAAGTGAGGAGAGTGTGGGCGTTTGGAGGAGGGGTTGAGTTGTTCTGCCTTTAAAAGAAAAACTGTAGACAAAATAAATGTAATAGAATTTATTTGAGCATTAAAGGATTCATGAGTTGGGCAGCACTCACGACCAGAAGAGGTTCAGAGATCTAGGCTTTAGCAGCATGAGCAGTGGGCTTCTATAGGCTGAACTTGGAAGCAAAGTAAAGCATTTACTTGATTGGCTCCAGCTAATGGTTTACCTTACTTGGGTATGATCTGGTGGGAGGTCACCAGTTAGAGGTTAATTGGCAGTTTCTGATTGGTTAGGCTTACATTTCACTTTACAGTTTACATTGGGCTTCAGTTGGCTTACCTAGGAACCCAAGGTGCTGGAGTCATCTCAGCCTAGTGGCTTCCCAGTTAAATATTTTTAACACCCCAAATCTGTTAGTTTGAGCTACTCCTAGGTACTGATTTCTAGGTAGAGAGTCCATCTGAAACCTGTAGATGAGAGGTGCTCAAACTTAGGGAGCACTGGAGGAGCTCGTCTAAAATCAAGGTTTCTGGATCCCTGATACCCTCAAAGATCTGAATGCTGCCGAAATCCCATGGTGGGGTCTAGAATTTAAATGGATAGGTTCCTCTGGAGACATTGTGTTCACTGTGCTTCTGATCACTAGTGTTACTCCTCCTGGCCTCCAGTCCCCCTTTGCCACCCACAATTTTTTTTTAGACCTGGTCATTTTTTCCCCCCTTTTCTGCATTTTTCTTGTGGTTGCTTCACGTGTCTTTATCATCATTCCCACTGGTTGAGAGATTGAAAGCAGAGTTCCTCTCTTGGCTTCGAACACTCTAGTGAAACCTAGGATACTCAGTGTAAATGCTAAGATGAGGCTGTTCAGTTATCTCTGGAGCTCAGGGTCTAATTCATCCAACGTTTATTGAGCCCCTTCAAAGCACCCATCATTGGGGATGGAAAATGAAAAATACACAGCCCCTGCCCTGTAGGAGCTTGTGGCCTTGTGGGGAAGCTTAGCACTTCTGCCTCACTAGGTTTAAGCAGTTGGAGGAGCAGCATCTATTTGGAAAGAAGAAAAACGCTTTCGAAAAGTGCACTTGGTCTGTACGGTGGCTGCTCTTTGATTTCCTGAATGCAAGGTGTTGAGCCGAACACACGATGCCCTCCATGGTTGGGGAAGCATCCATCACCCCCTTGGGAACGGAAACTTGACGTTGAACTTCCAGGAATTGAGGCCAGGACCTTCTTGAGGCACTGTCTTGTGGTTCAGTTCTGCCTGCCCGGAGTCATTGGCCTTCCGGGCTGACCGTCTCCTCACTGACTCCCACAGACACGCTGACCATCTGGAGGCTAAAGGATCTTTCTTCCTAGGAGGTTCCTCATGTTGGGGCTCTGAGGCCCCTACCATGGAAGGGAATGGTTGGGATTAGACCCTATGCAGAGGCACATGCCTTCTGGTAGAGGGGCACATCCATGGCCCAGTTGTTCCCTCATTGAGGGCGATGGGGGAAGCTGGTTCCTTTCTGTGGATTGTAGCCTTCCAGACTTTAACTCCTTGCTTTACTCAGATCCTGGGCCAGGTCTTCTGTACTGGTCTCCTGGGCCACCCATAGGGCTGTCTTCACTTCCTATCGTCAGCTGTTCACTCTATCCAAAGATGAAGCAGCCCTGTATTTGCTGATGTGAGCTGCTTCCTTTATTTATGTTCTCACCGGATCTCTGGGAGGTGTACTCTACCATCAGAACACTCGGAGACAGTTATCTGGACATAAAGTGTTGGTGCTGGCATTATTATCAAATAATAACAGAAAACACATCAGCACCAAGTGCATCTATCCCTGTGCTAGATGAGATAAGGAAAAAACACATGCACAGTCCTGTCTTTGAAGAGCTGACATTAAAATGGACGATGCCATGAAACACACACATTTGTAAGTTACAGACATCCTCCTATGCAAGCACTCTAGTCACGTTTGTTTGGTAAAGGATAATCACTTACTAGCTTCAGAAAGAACTCATTCATGCCTTGTTTTTCAGTGTTGCCACGGGAAAGCAATAGCAGAACCTGGGTCCCTGCTGTGAAAATGAAAATACTTAAGGATGTTCAATTGCTTTTCTGTTACTCATGTGCATCCGTGGTAGGACATCATGGCAGAGCAGCTGCTCAGAGCGGGTGATTACGTGTGGGTTCCCACTTCAGCCTGGGATTGTTTCATTTCCTATAGCTGTTCTCCAGCAGGGTAAAATTCGGACGATGTCGATAATTTTCCCATAAGGGGCTCTCAAGATACATCAGTTTGTGCTATCTAGAGTAGTTTAAACTACTGTTTCTTGAGTACTTACTATGTACTGGGCAACATTTTCTGTATCTCAGGAAGCAGTCTCATTTTCAAAGGAAAATGGAATCTGTTTCAGGTCACACCACTTCCTGCAGATTCAGGACACCACACAGATATTTAAAAACGCTGGGTGCTCCTTTCGAATTTGCCAGTCTGACAAGATGCTTGTCATAGAGCACCGCTGTCTGGGCTACAGGGATGCAGAAAGGACCGAAGGTCTGAAGAGAGGAAAAGGGCTCTGTGCTGGTGGGTTCCTGGAAAAGCCTTTACTTTGAGATTGTCCATTGAACTTGTTTAACCTGGAGGGGTAGAAGCAAAATTAAATGAACACGGGTCAACCTTTTAACGCGTGTCTTGCAAATAACGTGCCACTGGCTCTTTGTGCAATGCCTGGATGTAACAAATCTATTTTTATGAGGCCTACAAAGACCAAAATATCTCGATGTGTGTGATGTGATGTAATCTCTGCATTTGGGGTGGGAGGTGAGTAGGGAGACTACTTTGGAATTAGCACAAATGTACACAATTTCTGGGTAATGATGCACAAGAATGCTCAGGTATTCATAGAATTCAGAGAGGGCGTGTGATCTGCCCAGGATTTAGGAAACGCCTTAGGTGTTTCTGGGAATTGTATGTTCATGTGTTCCTACAGCCAGTAACTAGCATATAATGATCATCATTATTTATTGAGCAGTTATGCTGACTTAGTATCTTTTTTGGGGTTACTTGGAGCAGTCACTCTGTTTTCTTGAGTTGTAAACTTACGGTGAAGGTTTTGGGTCAAAGAGTTGTAATGGAAGTGATTCCCTGCTGCGTCTTATTTTGAGAGTCGAGGGGAGAAATTTGGCCCATTCATTGAGGTGGGGTGTGGCTGTGTGTAGGTTCTGGTGGAATAAGGTGTCTCCTGGAGCTGGAGGGGTGGGGTGGGGTGGACGAAGGAAGCATCTGGTTCACTGGATCCTGGAAGGTTTTGTGACCTCATCGTGCCCACCTGGCTTCACAGAGTAGGCAGTGCAGTGCCTCACAGGAGAAACCCTCTGGGCTGAGACAGACATAAAGTAAGAAGAAAAGAACCAGTCTTTGGTTCAGCAATGAGTTCTTGTTGGTTTCTTACTGTCTCCTTTTAGACAAACCTATTCGTGGTAGAAAGACAGCAACACGATCGGGAGAAGGGGAGGAGTAGTCCTACCACTTTGGCCTTTGTGTCCTCCGTGAAGAGATGCTGGTGTTTTATGAGCACTCGTGAGCTCCTGGCATTTGTGTCATAGTACCCCTGCGCATCGGTATTCACGACTTTCCCACATGGGCCCCAGAGGAGGGCTTGCAGCCTCCCCAGTGCCAGCTTCTGGGGATGAGAAGAACTGCAGAATTGTATAAATCCCTTATCATCAACTAGAGGATTGTTAAATGCACACATTAAGGCAAAAAAAGCCTGTTATCAACAACTGGCTTTATTTTTTAAGAAAATACAGCAGAATAAGCAAGATGTGGTGGCGTGTTCCTGTATTCCCAGCTACTCAGGAGGCTGAGGCAGGAGGATCACTTGAGCTCAGGAGTTGGAGGCTGCAGTGAGCTATGATTGTACCACTGCACTCCAGCCTGGGCAGCAGAGTGGGACCTTGGCTCAAAGTAAAGAGAGAGAGGGAAGGAGGGTGGGAAGACAGAAATAGTAGAACAATAGAAGTTTGTAAAAATACCCAAACTAGAAGAAAGAAAAAAACAGGAGAGATACTCAAGGATATTTGACTCCAGTTCCCTGCTGCTTACATGGGAAGCTGGGTGGGTCCCCCTGTTTCTAGTTCAGCATTCCCTTTGAGACCTCCTCAACTCAAGGGGGACTTCAGAAACAATGGAACAAAACAATGGGCCCTACGTTTTCACTCAGAGCTCATGCTTTCTGTTGCCAGGCAAAACCTAGAAAGAGTTCCTACTCTGTAACGCACTCACACTTGGTTCGTTTTCACAAAATATAGAGGGGTCAGTGAACGCGTGTTTTGATTCCAAGGAAATTCCAAGCGCCTTGGTTTAGCAAATGTCGATTTGGTGACATATCACTTTTCCTTTTTAGCAACCAAAAAGTCCGATAATGAAAGAATTTTCTCTTTAATTTACTTAACCCTGCGAAATGTTTGCTCAGATTTTTTGTGTGTTTGTTTTGTATCAATTTAAGGAGTACAAGGACCGTTTTGTTACATGGATATATTGCCTGATGGTGAATTCTGGGCTCTTAGTGTAACCATCACCCGAATAGTGTACATTGTACCCATTAAGTAATTTCTCCTCCCTCATCCCCTCCCATTCTTCTACCTTTCTAAGCCTCTAATGTCTGTTACTTCATTCTGTATGTTAACCTGTACACATTATTTACCTCCCACTTGTGGGTGAGAACATGTGGTATTTAGCTTTTTGTTTCTGAGTTATTTCACTTAACATAATGGCCTCCACTTCCACCCATGTTGCTGCAAATGACATGACTTCATTCTTTTTGATGGCTGAATAGTATTCCTTGGTCTGCACGTACCACATTTTCTTTGTCCAGTCTTCTTTTGGTGGATGTTTAGGTGGATTCCCTGTCTTTGCAGTTGTGGGTGGTGCTGTGGTAGACATGAGTGCAGGTATCTTTTTGATACAATCATTTCTTTCCTTTGGGTAGACACCCAGTAGTCAGATTGCTGGATACAATTATAGTGTTTTTTTGTTTCTCTCAGAGATTAAGTCTTTTTGGTGTGAGCTTCTATTTACAAGCATTCCATGTCCTGTAAATAATGTGAGTGAGTTTTCATTGCACAATAAATTTGGTTTCACTCAGTCTTGCCTGTATCTTATGTGAGGATGGACAAGCATGACATGAAAACACGTGACCTGAGCTCTCTAGTTCCTGTGACCTGGCAGGTGTGTGGCCTGCCACAGCACCTGGTATAAGTCTGTCATAGACTTATATGAGAGTCTCAACTCATTTCTTTTTTTTCTTTTTTGAGATGGAATCTTGCTCTATTGTCTAGGCTGGAGTGCAATGGCACGATTTTGGCTCACTGCAACCTCCACCTCCCGGGTTCAAGTGATTCTCCCATCTCAGTCTCCTGAGTAGCTGGGATTATAGGCACCCACCACCACGCCCAGCTGATTTTTGTATTTTTAGTAGAGATGGGGTCTTGAACTCCTGACTTCATCTTGTTGTCAGGAGGGTCTTGTTGGCCAGGCTGGTCTTGAACTCCTGACTTCATGATCTGCCCGCCTCGGCCTTCCAAAGTTCTGGGATTACAGACATGAGCCATCGTGCCCAGCCTCAGTTCATTTCTCAAAGAGACAAATTCTGAACACAGTGGCAAGTCCTCAGCAGGGCTTTCTTCTCGCCCACAGAATCATCTTAGCCTCAGTAGCTCATTTCAGCTCAGCTGGTGTGCATTAGGTACCTGTGGACAAGGCAGCCGAGCTCTTAGGAGGAAACAGGAAGAAGCCCCCCTACCTGTGTGACCTGCCCAGGGAAAGGGATCCTGTGGCAGGCAGGGGGCCCATTCTGGAACCACTCATAGGAGGTGGGACTTAGAATCTTCCAGAACGAGGGGAATGCCTGTCTTATGATTTGAAACATTCCCCCCGATGGTTCTGTCTGCCTTCCTCATACTCCCCGAAGAACTATGGTCTTATAAGACCACTGCTGAGCCTATCTGAGGCCAAGTTTGATTACCAGAAAGTAATTCAGGAAAGCCCTGTATAAACTCATTTTATATCTCCACTCAAAATCTTTTATTGTATTTTATCTGTTTATTCATTTTTGTAGAGACAGGGTCTCACTATTTGCCCAGGCTGGTCTCAAACTCCTGGCCTCAAGTGATCCTCCCACTTTGGCCTCCCAAAGTGCTGGGATGACAAGGATGAGCCACAGCGCCCGATCTCCACTCACAGCCTCTCATTTCACATTCATAGGTGGTCTGCAGATAGCAGGAAGTCTCTCACCAATGACTTTTCCAACCCTGAAAAGATGCGAACAACGACCTGAAGAAAGAAAGGTTCCTGGGTGACAGGAGCTCTATTTGTAGGAGCAGGTGCCATTTGGGACAGAGCACAGGGCGTGGGGACATTGTGAATTAGAGAAGAGTGGGCAGCTTTACCCCTCCTGGGCAGCAGGTCCATTTTATCTGCTGTCAATTCCTGACACACCAGAAGTACCTCTAGATAGAAGTCAGCGTAAAAGGCGATGGCTATTCTTTGAGCACTTAGGAAATGTTTGCCTGGGGAGGACCTGCGTCGTTTCGGGTCTGCAATGGTACTGGGTCTGCGGAGACGCGTGGAGGCTCCTCTGCCTGCACACTCCGCCTCTGTGTGGGAAGTGGAAGATGAGGACATCTGAGCAAAGACTAGTGGTGGATCTGGACCCACAGTGACTCCCATAAGCATCACATGTCTTTCTAACTGCTTATGATTATGATTATGATTTTATTTTTTGAGACAGTCTCGCTCCGTTGCCCTCCAGCCGGAGTGCAGTGGTGCGATCTTGGCTCGCGGCAACCTCTGCCTCCCGAGTTCAAGTGATTCTTCTGCCTCAGCCTCCTGAGTAGCTGGGATTACAGGCACATGTCACTGTGCCTGGCTAACTTTTATATTTTTAGTAGAGATGGGGTTTCGCCATGTTGGCCAGGCTGGTCTCGAACTTATGAGCTCAGTTGATCCACCTCCCACAGTGCTGGGATTACAGGCGTGAGCCCCCGTGCCTGGCCTCTCGCTGCTTGTTAATGTTTCCTGATACGTTTCCTGCAGTGACCTCAAGTCCGCGTTCCGGATGCCTCCTCCCCGACCAGACTGGCTCTGCCTGCTGCATCCTGCTGAGACACCAGTTGCACAGTGCCTAAAGCCAGGAACCTGGGCCTCCTTCCAGGTCACCCCCCCGCCTCCCACCCTGACCTGTGCACACCTGCCCTTGATCATTATATCATATGACTCCAGCCTCTGAAATGTGACTTGTGTGTCATTACCTCTCCAGAACCTATGATCACTGTCACCTTTTACTTCTGCTATTGTAGTAGGTCCTTACCTGGCCTTCTCACCTGCCTTTGTCCAGTCCATCCTGCGCTATTGGACGGAATGGAACCTCGGGGTGAGAACACAGCTCCAGGACAGCCATGAGAAGGGTGCAGAAGGCAGTCAGCCCATGGCTGGGTTAGCACCTGCTGGGGATCATTCTCCCCTCTTTCCCGCTTGACCCATTCCTCCAAGCACACGCCTCCCTTGGTACAACTCTTTGCTTCCCTTACTTTTTCTCCAGGATAAGGAACAAGCTCCTTAACATCACACCTCAAACCAGTCACCAAGGGGCCTGAGGTGGTCTTTGCCGTTTCATCTTTCCCGATCTCCAGCCCTGAAACACACCTGTCACACTCCAGCTGTGATTTACTACAACTTACCATTCCTTAGAAACGCTGTGCACCCGGAGGTCCCTGGGACTTTGCAGCACCTGCCTGAGCTGAGGATGCTCTTGTCCACCTGAAAAATCCATGCCTGCTTCGCAGCCAGCCGCTGTGCCAGTGGCCATATCCCTAGGCAGGGCTGGCCTGCTCCTTCTCTGGACTCCAATAGTAGTTAAGTGCCTCTGTCACACTGTGATCGCTCCTGTCACCTCCCATCATAGATACTTATTTATCCATCTGCGTCTCAGACAGAAGTGAGCCTCTGGAGGCCTGGGACCCGTTCTTATGTATCTCTAGAATTCTTAGCACCCAGCCAAGCCTGTGCTTGGTACAGAATCATCGCTTATTGTGAATGAATGTCATAGAACACAGCAAGGCAGGGAGATGGGGGGTGCACAAATAATTCAGGTACAAATTCCAAGGATGGTGGAAGTTGGGCACAGGGAGTGGTACAAGTGCCAGCGTCTTTGAAGCTGACAGGTGTTAATAAGGAATCAGATAAACAGAGAAAAAAATGCAGTGAATCTGACATCTTAGCAAAAGTGTTTGGCCATGTTGGCCCGTGGGAAGCGGAACTTTTGCAGCACCGGAGATGCCATCAGGGTGCGTGGCTTCTCTGGAGAACTTTCCAGAAGTACTTATTTGATGCTATTCAGAGTTTCAGAAACTTGAGGGCTACTTTTAATGATCTCCAATGGACTCATTCCCAAGAACAGTAGTAATTTACCACCTGCAAGTGATATTTTGAGCATTTGTAGGGAGTTGCTTCAAATGTTTCAGGTTGCAGTTGACTTTGGAACGTATATCCATCATGTCATGTGTCTAGGGCATACAATTCCCTGTAGTTGCTGGGATCTCCCAAAATAGGAGGAAGGAGTGACTACCTGGGTAGTATGAGGCATCTTTAAACTTAGTTGACCAAAGCAGCCTTTTCCCGGAGACTGGTGTGCCATGGAACCTCACTTTGGGAAATGCAGATCCAGTGCAATCCTTTTTTTTTTTGAGACAGAGTCTCGCTCTGTCGCTGAGGCTGGAGTGCAGTGTTGCAATCTCTGCTCACTGCAACCTTTGCCTCCTGGGTTCAAGTGATTCTCCTGCCTCAGCCTCCCAAGTAGCTGGGACTACAGGTACCTGCCACCACTCCTGGCTAATTTTTGTATTTTTAGTAGAGACGGGGTTTCACCATGATATACAGGACGGTCTCGATCTCCTGACCTCGCGATCTGCCTACCTCGGCCTCCCAAAGTGCTGGGATTACAGGTGTGAGCCACTGTGCCGGGTACCAGTGCAATACTTTAATTTTACGGAGAGAATAACAGGCCATGAGGCTAGGAAGGTCTGGCTCCTGGGTCAGGGCACCTCCCTGTGAACCATATGGCTTCTAATGTATCATGTGATGGTGGATAGAAATCATTCAAGTGTGTGTGTGTGTCAAAGAGAGAGACAGACATTCATATATACACCCCTTGGCCAGAACTTCACTGCTGTGGCACGTGGTATTTGCATCCGTGCCATCTTCCAAAAGCATTCGGTCCCGGCTGCCCACCCCTGCCCAGCATCTGGTGATTCCAGGCCACTCAGGGGCCCACTCTGACCCTTGGTGGCTCTTCCCACCCTCTTCTCTGTGATCCAAGCAGAAGTTCTGCAGTATAGTTTCTGCCCACTCACTTCAGAGAGACGATACAAAACCGTTCTCAGGAGTGAGCAGGTGACAGTTGGGGAGGAAGGATGGGAGCCCTGGGGGTTGTGGTGCCACTGGCAGCCCCAGATAACACCGCCTGCATTGCGCAGCTCTGCCTTGGCCCTGGGCTGCCCTTGGAGAGGGCCATTGGATGCCACTTGCCTCTCTTTCTCTTTGGCAAAGAGCCCTCGGAAACAGGAGTTATTAGGAAACCAAAAGTAAACAGCTCAGCCTCTCCCCAAGGCCTGTGGAGCCTGTTGCCCTGGATGGAAGGGGTTGGTGCCAGCAGCTGCTCAGATGATCTGTCGGGCACATGCAGGGGTGGAGGGGGCTGGGAGCCACGGGGCAGAATTTGGCAGTGAGAGAAGCACCGCAAAGGTCATCGTAGGCCTGACTTCTAGGGGCACATTGTCAGATCGAGGTCGGGGAAAAGGCAAAACTGCAGGCCCCTTCCTCTTGCTTGCTTCATAGCCATGCAGCTTGGAGTTGAAAGCAGCCAGAATAGCCACTTCCTTTGAGTTAACGCAGGTGCCGTCATCCTCCTGTGAGCTGCGGCTGCTCAGGGGACCACAGGGGAGGGACGGCGGGGATCAGGCATCACTTTCTGCTCTGCCCCATGGGCCCCTCACACACAGCACCTAGGGACAAACGGTTCAGGAGTCAGAGACAGGGATGCCAAGCGATCCCGGCACGGAGTCGGTCACGCATGTTTCCTCCACTGTCCTGACCTGCCCACTTCCTCCTAACCCATTTGGCTGAGCTGGTACTGATGTTCTTAAGACAGCAAAAATCAGTCAGTGGGGCTTGGGCTCTGAGATCTGCCTAATATTTGTGGGAACCACAGACGGCCCTCCCAGGGCAGGGGTCAGAATGGACGGCCGGGATTTTAACTCGTGGTTTCCTGATGGTTTGGGAAGGACGGTGAAACGTCCTCCTCTGTGGAGTCTCCCTTTGCCCCACCCCTAGAACCAGGGGGTGCACATTTCCCTCCTGCCGTATGTCTAATCAGGGCTCCCATGCATTGATCCCTGTGGCGTCTCAGGCACCACGCCCAACTCTGAAGTCCGTATGTGCCCTGTAATCACTTGGAGGATGCTGGGGATTGGATATTATCATTCATAAGGTATAGATGAGAAACCTGAGGCTTGTCTTGCCTGTGTTCTCCAGCAAGGAAGTGACATAACTTTTTTGTTTTTTGGAGATGGAGTCTCGCTGTGTCACCAGGCTGGAGTGCAGTGGCATAGTGTTGGCTCACCAAAACCTCCGCCTCCTGGGTTCAAGTGATTCTCCTGCCTCAGCCTCCTGAGTAGCTGGGACTACAGGCGTCCGCTACCATACTCAGCTAATTTTTGTATTTTTAGTAGAGTCGGGGTTTCACCATGTTGGCCAGGATGGTCTCGAGCTCTTGACCTCGTGATCCACCTGCCTTGGCCTCCCATAGTGCTGGGATTACAGGCACGAGCCGCTGCGCCTGGCCCAGAAGTGACAGATAATTTAAGCCCAGTTCCATCTCTGTCGTCCACATGTGCAGTGCCTTGCCAGTGGAGAAAATGCGCATTTATGCTTCTTTCCCTTCCTGCCTTCCTCCCTGTCTTCTTTCCTTCCTTTCCAACTGGGCTTTAAAGCCAAGTAGAAATCTGTCATCTGCCTGTCTCATTCTGTGCATTAGGGAGGCTAATCCAGGGTTTACTGTATGAGAACCTCCTAGTAAAGTATCTGACAGCATCGCTGTAAAGGATAAATTGGTCATGAGAGGTGTTGTGGGTTCTAGTGAGAGACAATCAGAAAACCACCTAGGCCATTTAGTGAGCTGTTAATTTTCCAGTAACATCTCCCTGCAGTGTTCACATCCCTGAGCGGGTTCCGTGTCTCTGCTGAAGAGGCAGAAGCATAAACCTGCTGGGAGTTCCTGCACCCTTTAATTGCCTGGAGGATCTAAAACAAGTAACAACTTCGAAGATGGTTCAAATGTATCCTGGAACTTTCCTACCCAGACGCCAAGATGCTTTGGCCTTTAAAACTAATAAGGCACTTGGTGCAGTGGATCACACTTGTAATCCCAGCACTCTGGGAGGCTCCGGCGCAAGGATCACTTGAGCTTAGGAGTTCCAGACCAGCCTGAGCAACATGGTGAAACCTTATCTCTACGAAACATACAAAAATTAGCCAACTGTGATGGCAAGTGCCTGTAGTCCCAGCTACTTGAGAGGCTGAGGCTGGAGGATCACTTGAGCCTGGAAGGTGGAGGCCGCAGTGAGCCATGATCATGCTACTGCACTCCACCCTAGGTGACAGAGAGAGACCCTGTCTCTCAAATAATAAATAAGTAAATAAAATAAAAGAAAACAGAAGCCCAAATCCAGAGGGTACTTACTATTTTTATATTTTTGGGAAAGTGAGATTTGTTTATTTATTTATTTTTGAGACAGAATCTGGCTCTGTCTCCCAGGCTGGAGTGCAGTGGTGCGATCTCGGCTCACTGCAAGCTCCACTTCCCGAGTTCATGCCATTCTCCTGCCTCAGCCTCCTGAGTAGCTGGGACTATAGGCGCCCGCCACAATGCCCAGCTAATTTTTTTGTATTTTAGTAGAGACGTGGTTTCACCGTGTTAGCCAGGATGGCCTCAATTTCCTGACCTCATGATCTGCCCACCTTGGCCTCCCAGAGTGCTGGGATTATAGGCATGAGCCACCGTGCCCGGCCAAAAGTGAGATTTAATAAAAACAGATTCATCAAAGAAACTGTACAGACGTGAAGGGAACTATTAACCTATTTACATGGTTTAGGCCAGGTGTGGTGGCTCACACCCGTAGTCCTAGCAGTTTGGGAGGCCGAGGCGGGTGGATCACTTGAGGTCATGAGTTTGAGACCAGCCAGGCCAACATGGCGGAACCCCATCTCTATTAAAAATACAAAAATTAGCAGGCATGGTAGTGCACACCTGTAATCTCTGCTACTCGGGAGGCTGAGGCAGGAGAATCACTTGAACCTGGGAGGCAGAGGTTACAGTGAGCCGAGACTGTGCCGTTGTACTCCAGCCTGGGCAACAAGAGTGAAACTCTGTCTCAAACAAAAACAAACAACAACAACAACAAAAACCAACCGTATTTACGTGGTTTAAAGTGTTTAGCTGTGTGTGGAGAGATTTCAGACTGTCATGTTTTAAGTAGCAGCTTTTCTTCTTCCATGATGCATTAATATTTGTCCCTCAAACAGTAGCAGGAGGGAACCAGAGGCTGTGTTCTGCAATACAAAATCTAGCCCCACAGTCCTGAAAAATGGCCTCTGCAGAGAACCGCCACTACAGGTGAGCAAGATGTTTAACGTGAGCTGGAATTAGGAACTATCTTATTTCTTCACTGAATGTAATAAACAAGGACTTGTATTGAATCTGAAGAATATCAGGTTTTATAAAATCCCCCGTCTCTCCTCTCTTTGCTTTTTGCTTCAAACATGTTAGATTGAGTTCTGGAGATACACAAACTAGAAAGGGCATTGTAGGAAATGGTTAAGTACGTTGGCACTTCGGCATTCATGTTGGTCTGTGTAAACATGGGCGGGTTATTTCAGTCCTGCCAGTGTCAGGAGTCTCGTGGGAGAAATCATGGGGTGGTGTAGGAGTAAATAGAATAATCTATGTAAAGCTCTTGGAATGGTGCCGGGCAGATGGTGCGTGCTGGTAGCAGCTGTTTCTCACTATTGTTTTGCTTATTGTTGCTGTAATTCCAAGTTCTTGCCTTCCAGGTTCTGGTCTTCCTGCCAAGGGGCCATGCATGTGCATAGATACACATGTGATGGGTATAAAGGGTACTGTAAAAACGGGCACTACCCAGACCACGTGGTCAGGGAGGGCTTCCTGGAGGAAGTGATGACCCAGCCTTGTCTCAAAGGACACATTCAGTGACCAAAGAGAGCTCTGGGGAGCACGAACATTTCAGGGCCTGTTGGGGTAAGGGGACTGTGTAGAGCAGTGCTCCCCAATCTTTTGGGCGCCAGGACCAGATTCATGGATGACAATTTTTCCATGGATGGGGTGTGGGGAAATGGTTTCAAGATGATTCCAGCGCATTATATTTATTGTGCACTTTATTTCTATTATTATTACATTGGAATACATAATAAAATAATTCTACCACTTATAATGTAGAGCCAGTGGGAGCCCTGAGCTTGTTTTCCTGTAACTAGACAGTCCCATTTGGGGGTGATGGGAGACAGTGACAGATCATCAGGCATGAGATTCTCTTAAGGAGCATGGAACCCGGATCCCTGGCATGCACAGTTTTCAATACTGTTCACGCTCCTATGAGACTCTTAATGCCACCACTGATCTAACAGGAGGCGGAGCTCAGGCGGTGATGCGAGCGATGGGGAGCGGCTGTAAATACAGATGAAGCTTTGCTCACTTGCCGCTTCCATCCTGCTGTGCAACCTGGTTTCTAACAGGCCACAGAGTGGTACTAGTGCATGGCCCGCAGGCTGAGGACTCCTGAGAACCTGTGCTTAGAAATGAAGAAAAGTCAGCAGAAAGCCCTAAAAGCCAGGCAGAAGAGGAGGTTCAAGAGGGAGAGAAGGATCAGCTCTCAAACCTCCTGGAGAGTTTAAGAAAAATAAAAAATGTCCCTTGGATTTAGTGACAGTGAAGTCATTTGTGCTTCCATAAGGATCATTTCAATCAAGCGGTAGAGCAACAGCCCAGTGGTGTGCTGGTAAGTGTTTAACAGTGGGCTCTTGGGGAGGCGCTGGGAGGAAGAAAAGGTCCTGATCTGTAGCATTTACCCACTTCCATCGTGTAAAGACTCTCCATGTGACTAAAGCCACCAATCGACGTCACTGAATCCAGATTAGGAAGGGATGTTCATAGACCATGCAGTTCCAGCTGTCTCCAGAGTGTGCCTGAAATAGCCCGATTTCCGCAGTCATGGCGGCAGCCAGGTGACAAGGCAGAGATGGCAGAGATGGGCGGGTAGCTTGATGTTTCAAGTTCGTAAACTCTCTGTATCATTCATTTAAACAGCATGGTAGTGTGTCTGCTGTCCTCGGCTGCATCTCGATGCTGACATTTGCCCCTTGCCTCCTGTCTCGGCACATTCTGATTCTATGGTGTTGTCTCCTCCCCCTTCTCAGCAGATGTCTCTGCTGCCACCTGCTTCTCAGAAAAACCCACCATGTTACTGTGAAGAAGCTGACATCCTCCTTGCCCAGTAGTAAATATATAATGGGATGTCAAGAACAGAACGGAAGGCTTTGAGCGTACAGCCTCGTGGGGTTTATCACCACCACAGTTCAAGGCAGAAGGTGTCCTGACCAAGTGATACGAGTGCTCAGGTCCACTTGTCAGGGACAGTGCTCACAGTGGAAGGTGACTTTTCATCTCTGGGCCACCCAGATGGGTGATCTGACTTTAGGCTCAAAAAGCAACCTTTTGGTCTTAATCTAGCTCCTCAAGCAGAATTCCCTTACTTGAATGAAAATACATGTACTTTCCAGCCTAACCTGACTTTTCCTGTCTTACTGTTGGTGAAAGGTTTCTATTCAAGATTATGTATGCATTGACTTTCTGGCTAATACATCAGTGTTGTGTGAGTTTAGTTGACAGGATTGGAGACCCGAGAACCCCTTAAGGGAAAAGGTAATAGCAGCAAACACTTAAATAACCCTCAGTGCATACCAGGCACTCTTAGGAGTACTTCATGTATTCAACCATATAACAAACCTGTGAGCTGTCCATTTAATTGATGAAGAAACTGAGGCACAGAGATGTTTAGTGCTTTGTCCAAGGTCACATGAGAGAGTGTCAGAACTGAGTTCTGAATGTAAGCCTTCGGGGTTCTGGAGTCTGTTTCCTAATCACCACCTTCTGCTGGTTCCTACCTGGCGAGCCCCGGGGCTGAGAATGAGACCCTGGACCCGCGGACCCCATCAAAGTGCAGGCAACCCGGAAGACTCCACCTCCACTACTCAGCACAGGCCCTGTGCCTATCCCTGGAAGGAAGGGACGCAGCAGAAGCCATCCTAGAGCCTGAAGAGCCCCCTTCCATGCTGACATCCTGACATTCCCAGTCCTGCAACTCCTCTACCCTCACCTGGTTTCTTTGGTTTCCGGGGACTAATCCAGGCATTTTCCGGCTCCAGATCTGCTTCTAGGTGAGGAGGCTCCGCCTGGGCCTGAGAAGACATCTCTGGTTGGGAGAGCTCTGCTGTGTGGTACTTGCCTGCCCACTGAATGAAACCTGTCCCCTGTGTACCCGCAGTTCCCTGAATGTTTCAGAATGCCTTTTTTTTTTTTTTTTTTTTTTTTTTTTGAGACAGAGTCTTACACTGTCACCCAGGCTGGAGTGCAGGGGCGCAATCTCGGCTCACTGCAACCTCCGCCTCCTGGATTCAAGTGATTCTCCTGCCTCAGCCTCCCAAGTAGCTGGGACTACAGATGCGTGCCACCACGCCTGGCTAATTTTTTGTATTTTTAGTAGAGATGGAGTTTCACCATGTTGGCCAGGCTGGTCTCGAACTCCTGACCTCAGGTGATCCACCTGCCTTGGCCTCCCAAAGTACTGGGATTACAGGCGTGAGCCACCACACCCGGAATGTCGTTCAAGTTTTATTTTTGCCCCAGGTTATCCTGCTAATGCCTATTTCTCCACTTCATGAAGCATTTCATTTCTGAAGCCAGTCCATTAAGGGGCTAATAAAAAGGGAACGTGCTGGACACGGTAGATAAAATAAAAAGCACTCCCTCTCAAGATGCTCTTCCCTGGCTCTCCAGTGCTGTGTGAGAAGATAAATGAGGCATTTGCTTTCTGTCCTCTCTTTCTCTGGGACCTTAAGGGAATGCTGCTGTGGGTTGTTTTGGAGCTTGCATTTCCAAAACTCTGGCCTGGAACAAAGGTCTACGAGGCACCTTCAAGGGTTATAGAGAGACTTCGTGGAAGCACAGAAATAACTTTGGAGGGGGAGAGGTTTCATATTCTCAGGCATGTTTACACATCTGTTGTCCCAAACTGGGCTTTAATTAATTAATTACTTTTTTTTTTTTTTTTTAGAAGCAGTGTCTCACTCTCTTGCCCAGGCTGGAGTGCAGTGGCATGATCATAACTCACTGCATCCTCGAACTCCTGGGCTTAAGAAATCTTCCTGCCTCAGCCTCCCAAGTAGCTGGGATTAAGGCATGAACCACCGTGCCTGGCATCAGATTGGGTTTTAATACTGTGGGTTTAATGGTGTCCTGATGTACCAGGAAGTTGACAGGATCAGGGCAAGAGTCAGTTGGATTTCCCCCAGCTGTTCCTAGGAGAGGAAGAAGACCTTTGCAAAGAGAGGAAGTTGGTCCTGGATGGGTGTGGAGGTCGCATACTCCTCTCCTGGTGCAGCTTGGTTGGGCAGGTCAGTCTTTGAGCACATGTGTCATCATCTACATAAGGAATAGCTGGAACCATATGTTCTTCAAAACACCTAGAGACCTAAAAGTTCCATGATTTTGTTGACAGCGTAAAATTCTAATACCTTTTGTTGTTATTATTGTTGCTCTTTTTTTTTTTTGTGAGGGAGTCTTGCTCTGTCACCCAGGCTGGAGTGCAGTGGCGCCATCTCAGCTCACTGCAAGCTCCGCCTCCCGGGTTCAAGCCATTCTCCTGCCTCAGCCTCACGAGTAGCTGGGACTACAGGTGCCCACCACCACACCTGGCTAATTTTTTGTATTTTTAGTAGAGACGGGGTTTCACTGTGTTAGCCAGGATGGTCTCGATCTCCTGACCTCATGATGCGCCCACCTCGGCCTCCCTAAGTGCTAGGATTACAGGTGTGAGCCACCACGCCCGGCCGTATTGTTGCATTTTTAAAAATCCCTCAAATTGGCCGGGCGCGGTGGCTCACGCCTGTAATCCCAGCACTTTGGGAGGCCGAGGCGGTCAGGAGATCGAGACCATCCTGGCTAACACGGTGAAAACCCCGTCTCTACTAAAAGTACAAAAAATTAGCTGGGTGTGGTGGCGGGTGCCTGTAGTCCCAGCTACTGGGAGGCTGAGGCAGGAGAATGGCGTGAACCCGGGAGGCGGAGCTTGCAGTGAGCCGAGATCACGCCACCGCACTCCAGCCTGGGCGACAGAGCGAGACTCCGTCTCAAAAAAAAAAAAAAAAAAAAAAACCCCTCAAATTAGTGTAGTCTTGGCATATGGTCTTATAAAGCAAATACATGACAGGGATCTATCTTTGGAGACCGTATCTGTAAGGAATATGATTGCTAAATAGAATGAGTGTCCGCATCTCTGTCTCAAGACCTGACTAGATGGTGCGTGGAGTGGTGCCTCTGTCCCTCGATCATTGGCAGGAATAAAGGTAGTTGAAGCCAAAGATTTCCCTACAGTTGAGGGCTAATTAACTCCAGCCTTGTCCAAGAACTCAATTTGTATCATCCTTAAGCTCTTCTAGCAACCTCAAGACTCCAAGAAACTTTTTTAAAAAGCAAGCTTTTCTCCACAAACAGAAGTTTAGGCACCTAAGCGTGATAGATGGCTCCCTATAATGGGCAGCTCTCGTTCACTACAGCAGCACGCTAGTGGTGATATCATAGCCTGTGGCATTACACAAGACTGTGACAAGCCATTAAGAAAACAACAGGCCAGCATTATTGAAATTCCTGATTGTATTTCCATCATCTGAAATATGTGAAGCAGCCTTGTAAACTACAAACTTTTCCTATTTTAGAACTTTGGAACCCATTTCAGCACTCCGTCCATACAGTGGTTGAGAGTCGGAGGGAACTTTTTTCTTATCGATATCTACCACTTTGCTCTGTTAGCTTTTTTTTTTTTCCATCTTTTAGACATGGTCTCTCTCTGTTGCCCAGGCTGGAGTGCAGTGGCGCGATTCCAGTTCATTGCAACCTCTGCCTCCAGGGTTCAAGCGATCCTCCTGCCTCAGCCTCCTGAGTAGCTGGGATTACAGGCATGCGCCACTGTGCCCAGCCAATTTTTGTATTTTTAGTAGAGACGGGGTTTTGCCATGTTGGCCAGGCTGGTCTCGAACTCCTGACCTCAGGTGATCTGCCCACCTTGGCCTCCCAAAGTGCTGGGATTACAGGCATGAGTCACCGTGCACAGCCTCTGTTAGCTCCTATTCTTCCAAATGGACTGGCTATGACTTTATTATTAATACAACAATAACAACAAAAGCATTATAAAGTAAATAAAATGAAGAGCCACAAAAGGCATGGTAAGAAGTAATCTTCCCTTGCCTAAACTGTACCGAAGCTGAAGGCGTAAATTGTATGTATTTCATCCCACTGTTATTTCTGTTTACCATTTGTGTATGTGTTTCTACTTGCAGTGCTGTAGAATCATTGACTCATAAGAACGTCAGATAAAAGGGTCCTGGACCATCTGGGTGAGCACAGTCTCAACATGGGAATATTATCTGTTGACTCCTAGCTAGACAGGACTATCAGCAGTGGTGCAGTTGCTATGTTCCAAGACAGCATCCTCCATCTGGGGACAACTTAACTATTAGGAAATCCATTTATGTGTTTGAATCTCTTGTTTTATAAACTTTTCCTGTTGGGACTGTGTCATAATGATGACAGTGATGGATAATTTCATGGAGTGCTTACTGTGAAATACTGTCCTTAGGACTTAAGATAGCACCTCATTTAATCTTTGCAAGAATTTTTCAAGGCAAGCAATAATATCCTGATTGTACAGGGAAGAAAACTGAGAGGTAGAGAGGAGAAAGTGACTTGCCCAGTAAATGTGGGCGTCTGATGGCAGAGACTGTGTAATAATACCATGTTCTGATGCCTCTTCTTGTTTTCTCTGGCCCCTCTTCTATACTCAGTTTCTTAACCCCCTCTCCCAGCCCCATCAGGTATTGTTTCCGCACCCCTGCCTGTCTCTTTCTGATTATTTTCAGTTTTGTAACATTATTAGAGCTAACTCCCAATACTTTAGATGTGAACTGATCTTTGTAACAGACAGACAGTGGAACCCTTTCCTGGCTAGTTCTGAACAAAGTGTTCAGATGGTCTAAGGATCACGTTTACTTTTTTTTTTTTTAAATTTTGAGACAGAATTTCGCTCTTGTTGCCCGGGCTGGAGTGCAGCGGTGCGATCTTGGCTCACTGCAACCTCCACCTCCAGGGTGCAGGCGTTTCTCCTGCCTTAGCCTCCCGAGTCGCTGGGATTACAGGCGTCTGACACCACGCCTGGCTAATTTTTTGTACTTTTAGTAGAGACGGGGTTTCACCATGTTGGCTAGGCTGGTCTCGAACTCCTGACGTCACAATCTGCCTGCCTTGGCTTCCTAAAGGTCTGGGGTTACAGCCTTGAGGCACGGCGCCTGGCCTAGGATCACATTTCCTTTTGAAGGGGCAGAGTTTTGGGTACAGTTGAGTTTTTTTTTTTTTTTTCTTCAAGGTAAGCGATAATATCCGGATTATAAAGGGAAGAAAATTGAGAGGTAGAGAAGAGAAAGTGACATGGCCAGTAAGTGTGGGAGTCTGATGGCAGAGGCGATGTAATAATACCATGTTCTGATCATCACCTCCATCACACAATCCCTGTTAACTTACAGCTGCCCCATACTCTACTTTTCTCCTTAATTAGTATTTTTTAACCCAGGACAGGTAGGGTAGGGTGATGTTAAAGGAGCCAGACTGCCTTGATTCTCACACCAGATTTTCTTCTTTGTAGCTCTTGTCACCTAGAGCACTGGACCTCTCTGAGTCTCAGTTTCCTTATCTCCAAAATGGGCTTGGCAACAGGAGTTCCCTGTGTGGCTTGTGAGGATTGAATTAATAGATACTGGGAAGCCCTTCACACATACACTGCCGTGTAGCGAGTATTCACTCGGTGTTGTCACTATGCCCTAGCTTTGCTGTTGTTGTGTGCACATGTAATCCAGATTGCTGACAAAAATAGGCAACTGTGGATTGACATTATATACACATTTAAGCAAATGCAACCATATGCATCTCTCTCTTATGAAATTAAAATACTGTACAGTTATATTTTGCATGTGTTCCACATATTGTAATAGCCATAGTTTTATATATTACAAAGTACTAAATAGCTATTCACTTTATGGGGTTGAATACACAGAAACAGGTGCTCCATACTTGAATGGGCAATTGAAATAATTTTTGAGGGAAATTTTGATGACTGTGTAATAATTGTTGCCTTTCTTGCTGACTTTCTATTCTAGCTTCTTTTAAAATTTTGACTAAGCCCGTGTTGAGAGGCCTTGATAAGCCCTTGGAAACCTCCACCCCACCTACCCCAAATTATCCGGTCACCCCTTAGGGTGCGCCCTCACCCTCCACAAGGCTTATTCACCATGTGCGCTAGGGCTACCAGCTGTTGTTACACAGGGACTCGGATGTGTTTCATATCCTGTGGTTCTTTGAGTACCAGCCATACCAGCTATCGTGTTAGAAACTGCTGACATGGGGTAATCAGCCTCAAGTCTCCATCCTTAGAAGTGTGTGTTCAAAGAATTACAACCCAGTGTGGCCCAGCAAGCACATTACCAGCTAATCAACTCAGCAGGTGCCTGGACCTGGGGCTTCCCAGTAAAGATAACATTGGAGATGGCTTTACAGGGTTGGAAGGGGCTGGGAGCTGGAGGACTGAGAACCCATTCTGAGGAGGAATGGCAGGCAGAACGCCTGAGAGCTCCAGAGGGTTCATGAGCAAGGAGTCTCTGGGACCAGGGGATGGGCGGGAGGAGGCAGAATTGGTGGAGTTAGATGAGGGGGCCTCCTGGGCCACCCCTAGGAAGGAAGACCCAGGTCCCTCAGGTGATTGGGAGCCATTGGTAGCTTTCAGCAAGAGGAACTCACTATTTTTGACTCTCGATTAAGATTTGCTGCATTTTATATTTCATTTCCATCTGAATAAGAAAATATACTGGAGTAATTAATGTATTCAAGTGTAGGTTCTGGAGGGAGGTTGTTCAAATTCTTTGCCCCTCTTTGGAAATGGAGCTTAGGAAAGGAGTCTGAGGGTGTGTGTATACGTGTGTGTAGGTGTGTGTGCACTTGCGTGTAGGTATGTGTGCATGTGTACATGTATAGTTGTGTGTGTGTATATCGGTGTGCATGCATGTGTGTGCATGTTTGTGTGTAGGTGTGTGTGTATTTGCTAGTGTGTTTGTGTATAGGTGTGTGTAGGTGTGAGTGCGTGTGGGTATGTGTATAATTGTGTGTGCATAGGTGTGTATAGGTGTGTGCATGTGTGTATAGGAGTGTGTAGTATGTGGATGTGTGTTGTGTGTGCGTGTGTATAGGTATATGTGCTCGTGTGTGTATAGGTGTGGGTGTGTGTGCATGTATGTGTGTATAGGTGTGTGTGTAGGTGTGTGTGCATAAGTGTGTGCATGTGCTGGTGTGTATAGGTGTATGTGTGTTTGCAAGTGTGTTGGTGTGTGCATAGGTGTGTGTGCATGTGTGTGGGTGTGCATGGTGTTGGTGTGTGTCTAGGTGGGGGGTGTGAGTGTGCACGTGTGTTGGTGTATGTATAGTGTGTGCTTGTGTTGGTGTGTATAGGTGTGTGAGCGTGTATGTGGGTGTGTCTATGTAGGTGTGTGTATAAATGTTAGTGCGTGTGTGAATGTATACGTGTGTAGTTTCATATGAGTGTGCACATGTGTGTTTAAAGTATGGTTAAAAGTTGGTAAGGAAATAGGAAGAAATGAAATTAGTTTTCCAAGTGTGGGCAGCCTTGAGTATTTTAGTCTTATATAATGTTTCAGAATTGATTGAATAACAAAACGAGTTATCTTGGACAGTAATTGGAGTAGCTAACATTTATCGATGCTACAGGGAGACAGACTGTTCTAAACCCTTTACATGAATTAGCACGTTAAATCTTCGAACCAGCCTTTCAAGTAGCTACTGTTTTTACCCACCCTTTACGGAAAAATCCAAAAGACAGAGAGGTCGAGTATCTTTTTTGTTTTGTTTTTGTTTTTTGAGACAGAGTCTCGCTCTGTTGCCCGGGCTAGAGTGCAGTGGCCCGATCTCAGCTCACTGCAAGCTCCACCTCCCGGGTTCACGCCATTCTCCTGACTCAGCCTCCTGAGTAGCTGGGACTACAGGAGCCCCAGGCCACGCCCGGCTAGTTTTTTGTATTTTTAGTAGAGACGGGGGTTTCACCGGGTTAGCCAGGATGGTCTCGATCTCCTGACCTCGTGATCCGCCCGCCTCGGCCTCCCAAAGTGCTGGGATTACAGGCTTGAGCCACCTCGCCCGGCCGAGGTCAAGTATCTTCTCGCCAGCTAGAGTAGAGGAGGCAGGACCCAGATGGTCTCTTTCCTGAGTCCATATTTACTGTAACCGTTGAATTACCGGACACCCACTTCAGTGGCATTTATTCAGTGAAATGTTTGGGGTGCAGGGAAGGGGTGGTGGTGACCGGAAGTTTAGCCTGGGGATCGCCTTTTAATATCCCTGTCTAGTCATAAAAATTCAAGGCATGTTCTAATCAACTAAGCACTTCACCAGGAACTTCTCATAAGCAAGGTGAGTGGTAGATGTGTTTTCCTCAAGGATGCAAGCAGCTGATCGAATTGGGAAGAAAATTATTAGTTGCAAAAGCATTTAAGCTTTGCAGTAAGATTACTAGTGCACCAAAGGAATCGTGACTGTTAAGCCCTCTAGCTGATTAACTGGTGCTATTATTTTATTTTAAAATGTTGTAGTTTTTTCACAACAAACAAAGCAATGTGTATTCCTAGAAGACAAATGAGGAAAAATACATCAGCAAAAAGAGGAAGAACACTCATATAACTCCACTAGCCAGAAATTCCCAGTGTTAACTCCTGGCATCACTTAGGGTAAATATCCCCATTCATCTCTTCTTGCCCCCAGAATAAATGAGCAGCAGCTTTTCCTGGAGCAAGGGAATAAGCCACTTGTGTGGTAGGCAGATATGCAGGCTGTGATGGCTAGAAAGTGAGGCACCCCAGGGCATGGCAGTTGGTATTTTCTGCTTTTGGGAGGGCCATTTCTTCTCTTTCAGGAGAGAAGTAATTTTCTGTCCCACCTGCATCTGTTTTCTGGCCTTGGGACCAAATGTCAAGATCCCGAGTGGCGAGCACGCCCTTCCTTTGGCTTTTCTAGTTGCTGAGATACCTGCCGGGTTATTTTTTTCTCCTCCAGATTGCATGTCTCTGATTCACCAGTGACACAAATATTGAACAGTCACATAAGACATAAATGAGGTGGGGAGAAAAAGCATGTCACTGAAATGCTGATTTCCACTGGTGAGCTCCTTGAAATCCTGATGGAACCTTTTCCAAATGAAATGTGAAGTGGTGTGCTTTTCAGAACATGAATTGTATTAAATAGCCAAACAATTGGATTACAGCAGTTTATCTGTACTGACTTTGCATTGCCATTTCAGAATTATCTCTTTAATTGCTACCTCTTCATTAAGGTTTAGGGTAGAATACTGTCACTATTTACATAATCATTTGCATATTTTGTATTAATTCGCATTTGTTTTGGATCTAGGTATTGAGAGGTGACTTAATTAGATCCAACGGTTCGTGGCTTGTGATCAGCAGCCGATTCAGAGCTTTCTGTTTCTCTCTCTCCTCTTCCTCATTTCCTCATTTCCTATTCCTCCCTCCATAGATGTCCACTATAATGGACTTGCTAAATCTCTTTGAATACACAGGCATCCTCCTAATTCTTTTTTTCATTTTGTGGTGTGCATGTATGTGTAAATGTTTGTATTTTTAATTTGTATTTTTGATTGTATTTTTAATTTTTGAATGGTATTCTTCAATAGATTTCATTCCGTTACTTAGCACTTTCAGTGCACCCTCTTTCTAACATCTGTCCGTGCTACTTACTCTGTTTCATCTAGTTCATTGTTTGTAGCTGCTTTTACCCCATTTTATCTCCATCTTCCTGGTGATGGATGACTGAACCATCTTGCGCTTGTGTGTCCATAAAGAAGATCATAGATGAAAACCCTTGTTCATGCCCCTTCAGAGACTCATGGGGGAATTTTTTGGGAGCCTCATATTCAGAAGAAGACATACAGTTACTTTTCATTTAAGTATCAGGTAATGCTTAATTTCATTAAGCATTGCCAGAATATTTTATTTTTTACTAAGTATTAATTGAGTACTTTCTATTTTTATCACATTAGGCTTGGTGTTTAGAGGGATTCATGAGGGAAAAAAAGACTCTTCTCAAGAAGTTTAAAATTTGCGTAGGAAGAAAGCAACAAAATGAGAATGTATGGGTAGTAGTAATAATAGTTGCAGTTTATTTGTCATATACCAATCAGTGACATATATCATCTTAATATGCATAACCCTATGAGGGTATATTATTAATTCCATTTTACTGTTAAAGAAAAGGCAGTTCAGAGTGGCTAAGTAAATTGCCTAAGGATGCACAGCAAAGATGGTGGCAGTGCTGAGGTTTAAACCCATGTTTCTCTTACTCCAAAGTCTCTGCTCTCTCAGTGCTATGCAGTACTACTACCTGAGATTGTCTGTTTTTAAAGAAGCCATTGAATCTTTGCATATAGCAGGAACTCAGTAAATACTTTTGAATTACTGATTGAAATAATCATGGCAAATGCATTTGAGTGCTATCTGCTAAGCTGTTTAAGTACTTTACGTCTACTAAACTGTTCCAATTTCACAGTAATCCTATAAAGTTGGCATTACTCTTATCCCTGTTTTTCTCCTGCAGAAACTAAGGCATAGAGAGGGTGAATAATGACCAAATTAACACAGAGCTGGATTTTTTTTTGTTTTGTTTTTTGAGACAGGGTCTTGCTCTGTTGCCCTGGCTGGAGTGCAGTGGTACAATCATGGCTACTACAGCCTCGACCTGATGGTCTCAAGTAATCCTTCCACCTCAGCCCCTGAGTAGCTGGGACTGCAAATGTACACCACCATGCCTGGCTAATTTTAGAATTTTTGGTAGAGGAACGGTTTTACTATGTTGCCCAGACTGGTCTTGAATTCCTGGCCTCAAGTGATTCTCCTGCTTCAGCCTCCCAAAGTGTTGGGATTATAGGTGTGTGCCACTGTCCCCTGCCTGGATTTTTAAAATTACTAAAAATTACATTTTAATTTTAACATTTTAATTTCAAGATAATTGTAGATTCACATGTAATTGTTAAGAAACAATATACAGCGAGATCTCACGTACCTTTTACCAAGTTTCCCCAAATGGTAACATCTTGCGAAACTGTAGTACAATACTACAACCAGGATATTGACATTGACAGAAGCTTCTGAAATTCCCTATGGTGCTGTTTGTAGCAAACCCACTTCCTTCCTGCATGATCTCAACCCCTGCCTAACCTCAGGTAACCTGTAATCTCTTCCCCATTTCTATGGTTTTGTCATTTCAAGAATGTTATATAAATTGAATCACATAATATGTAACCTTTTGGGATCTCCTTTTTCACGCAACTTTCACTGGAGATTTATCTAAGTTGTTGCATGTAGCAGTAGTTGTTCTATTTGATAACTGAGAAGTATTCCACAGTTTGGGCGTACCTCTTTGTTTAACCATTCACCAATTGAAAGACACCTGGTTTGTGTCCAGTTTTTGACTATTAAAAAATAAAGCTGCTATAAACGTCCATGTACAGGTTTTTGTGTGAATATAACTTTTTATTTCTCTGGGATAAATGCCAGGAGTTCAATTGCTAGGTTGTATGGTGATTGCGTGTTCCATTTGTAAAGAAACTGTTTGGCACCGAGTGGCTGTGTCATTTTACATTCCCACCAGTAATGTGTGAGTGATCATTTCTCTGCATCCTCGCCAGGATCTGATGTTGACGTCATTTTGTGATTTTAGCTATTCTCATAGGTGTGTGGTAGTGTCTTATTGGAATATTAATTTGCATTTCCCTGATGACCAATAATGTTGTACATCTTTCCGTGTGCCTACTTGCCATGTGTTTATCTTCTTTGGTGAAATGTCTCTTCATGTCTTTTGCCTCATGTTCTATTTGGATTGTTCACTTTTTTTGCTATTGAGTTTTGACAGTTCTTTATATAGTCTGAATATTAGTCCCCTGTGGGGTATGTGGTTTGCAGATATTTTCTTCCCCTCTGAGTTTGTCCTTTTGTCCTCTTGATGGGGTCATTCACAGAGCAAAAGTTTCTAATTTTGATGAAGTCCAGTTTATCCTTTTTGGAAAAAATGCAGAATGCTTTTGGTTTCAGTTCTAAGAACTCTTTGTCTTGCTTTAGCTCCTAAAGATGTTCTCTTATTTTTTCCTGTTTTATACTTCAACTTCTACATTAAACTCCATGACCCATTTTGAGTTAATTTTTTGTATAAGGGGTGAGATTTATACAAACAAAAGGCTTTACTTTTATTGACTGTTACTCCAGATTTGCCTGTTGCCTCCAGTTCCTCCAGCACCATGTGTATGAGAGACTGTCTTTCTCTACTGAATTGCTTCTGCGTCTTTATCAAAACTCATTTGGGCTTGGATATATGGGTTTATTTCTGCGTTCTCTGTTCAGTTCCATCAATCTGTGTGTCTGTCCCCCTAACAGTACCGCACTGTCTGATTACTGTAGCTATATAATGGGTCCAGTAGTCTTATTCTTCCCACTGTTGTTTTTCAAAGTTGTTTAGCTATGTTCTAGTTCCTTTGCCTTTCATTTACATTTTAGAATAATCTCGTTTATGGCTACAAAAATTTTTTGATAGGCATTGTGCTAAACCTGTATTATCAGCTTGGTGAGAATTCGCATCTTTACTATGTTGAGTTTTTGAATCCATGAATATGGTATGTCTCTCCACTTATTTAGATCTTTGACTTCTTTCATCAGCGTTGTGTGGTTTTCATTATGCAAGTCCTATAAATGTTTGCTTAGATTTATGCCTAAGCATTTTATTTATTTTGAATGATTGTAAATGGTATTTTAAATAGTGGTATCCGTGTGTTCATTGCTAGCATACAGGACTTCAGTGGACTTTTACGAATTGTTCTTGTATCCTGCAACCTTGCTGAACTTACATTTTAGTTCTAGTTTGTGTGTGTTTGTGTATGTGTGTGTGTAGATTCCTTGACGTTTTTGTATTATCTTATGAAACCCTGGGTGTTAACCTTCTATGTTAGATGGCTTTTGCTGACACTGCTCCAGGAGAAGAAGGGAGTGGGTATTGCCTTGTTACTGCCGGGTGGGGTGAAACCCAAGTTTCCCACGAGGCTTCCATGGTTACCTGCCAGGGTAACTCCTTCCCACTGTGCAGTGGGAGTAGAATTCTGGCTTCCTCAGTGTCTCCATAGACACTGCATGTGGCGGGGTTAGGCCTTGTTACTAGCCATTAGGGACAAAAGTCTCAGTTTCCTCTTTGGCATCTTTGACCCCACCATGGTTGACACCACCAGGCGTGGGGGTCCCCTTGGTACAGCCTTGTGAGGTGGACTCCTAGGTCTCTGCTTGGCCCTTGCTGGTGGTGGTGGGGGGGGCACATTTTGTTTTTGTGGGATTTGGCTGGAGTTGTGCGGTGGTTGTCTGAAAGTTTCTCTTGCTAGGCTGCCTTCCCCTGGTCACTTGGCTAGAGAGAAAGTAGGCTTTTGTCGGGGGCTGTTTTTGGTCTGAGCCCATTGGTGTTTCTGGAATGTCACCTTTTCCAGCTCTGTATCTTGGATACAGGAGGCAGAAAGAAAACTCAGGGTTCTCAGTGCCATCTTCTTTGAATCCCAAGATCCAAAAAATCTCTCCACCTGGCAGCATCATCTTACATTTAGGGTGTGTGCGCGTGTGCATGTGTGTGCGCGCGTGTGTATGTGTATGTGTGTGTGTGATGTCCAGAGTTTTCAGTTATACTTAGCAGAAAGAATAGAGAAACATACTTCTACTCCTTTTTGCAAGTGGAGGCAGACAGCTGGATTTTGAGCCCCATGGTTTAGCACGCAGGCCCTTGTCCTTAATCCATGTGCTCTTGGTCCCCGTGAAAGGAGACACGCTGCCCTGGAGCGGCCAGGGAGGCTTTGGTGGCATCGGCCAGACCTGAGCTCATCAGAAAACTTCCCAGCTTTTGAAAAGCTGGGGAAGAAGGGGAATTTTTCTTCCTGAAATAGCCTGAGTAGAGGGGAGGGCGTAGGAGTGAGTAGCGTGTTTGAAAGAACAGGAGAGAACTCGGCCCACAACAATCAAGGCTTGTGTGGGGAACAAGCACTGTGGTGGTAAAGCGCCTTGCTTCAGAGATGAGGAGCCCAAGGTGGGAGTCACTCCCTCCCTCCCTCCCCTCATCCGTCCCTCCCATCCCTCCCTCCCCTCATCCGTCCCTCCCATCCCTCCCTCCCCTCATCCGTCCCTCCCATCATCCGTCCCGTCATCTCATCCTTCCCATCCGCCCTTCTCTTCGCCCTTCCCTTCCCCCCTCCCCCCTCCCTCCCTCCCTTCCTCCCTTCCTGCTTTTCTTCCTTTCTCCCTCCCTCCCTTCCTTCCTTTCTCCCCCCTCAACATTTTCCATATTTATTGGACCACAGAAACTTTTGTCGCGGAATAATAAATAACATTCCGAGGAACAAACTTAGGGGAACCGCATCATGAAACAAATGGTTGCCATGGAGAATTTGGGCCTTTACTGGTAGCTTAGACTGAGTGACACACATTTTACATGCATGCTCCCTTTTTTTACCCCCAAAATAGCATTTTACTTTATTTTGCAAAGGTAATAAATGTTATTTAGAAACCCTTTTAAATTGCAATTAAGGGCTGGGTGTGGTGGCTCACACCTGTAATCCCAGCACTTTCGGATGCTGAGGCAGCTGGATCACTTGAGGTCAGGAGATCGAGACCAGACAGGCCAACATGGTGAAACCCCCCCATCTCTACTAAAAATACAAAAATTAGCTAGGCATAGTGGCGTGTACCTGTAATCCCAGCTATTCGGGAGGCTGAGGCAGGAGAATTGCTTGAATCCACATGGCAGAGGTTGCAGTGAGCTGAGATGTCACCACTGCACTCCAGCCTGGGTGACAGATTGAGACTCCGTCTCAAAAACCAAAACAAAACAAAAAAATTACAATTAAGGAAAAGACTAAGAATCACCATAATCCAGTGTCTTAGAAAAAAAATAATTCTTAGCATTTTGATCTGTATCATGAGTATATCCCCATATGAGAGAGAGAGAGTGTGTGTGTGTGTGTGTAAATTTTCTTATTCTAGTCTATTTTAGTAAGAACCTGTAATAGATCTACCCTATTAAAATTTTAGATGTGCAATACATGATTATTGACTACAGTACAATGTTGTAAGGCTGATCTCTAGAACTTACTCATCTTGCTCAACTGAAACTTTATGATGTTGATTAAGTAACTGCCCAATTTCCCTCCCCTCAAATCCCTGACAACTGCCCCTCCACTCTTGGATTCTATGAACTGGATTATTTTAGATACCCTATGTAAGTGGAGTCAAACAGGATTTGTCCTGTTGTGACTGGCTGATTTCACTCAGATGATGTCTTCAAGGTTCATCCACGTTGTCACCCTGCAGAAGTTCCTTCTTTTTAAGGGTAAATAGTATTCCACGGTTTACCACATTTTCTTTCATTCATCTGCCCTTGACATTTATCTGTTACACCTCTTGGCTACTATGAACCTCCTTCCTTTCTTTTTTACTGGGGAGCCTGTCTCATTTAGAGAAATACATTCTGTTTTGATCCAGGTGAGGCCGATTCGGCTATAGTGAATCTTAGAGGAGAGAGTGACAGAGATGTTTGCTTCCCATTTCTCTTGAACCCCTTTAAGCCTTCATTGCTTCATCATACTCCTTTTACGGTTGTTCTGAAAATTAAATGGCACAGCAGGTAGGGTATCCAGGACCATGCCTACACACAATGGGTTGCCCAGGTTTTCTGGCTGACAGAATCTTCGCATACCTATGCCCCATTTCGTTCCACCCCCTTCTCCTCCTTCTCTTCCTTCTTCTCCTTCCTCCTCCTCCTCCCTTCTTCCTCTTTTGAAACAGAGTTACCTGACCAGGCATGATGGCTCATGCCTGTGATCCCGGCACTTTGGGACGCCAAGGTGGGCAGATCACCTGAGGTCAGGAGTTAGAGACCAGCCTGGCCAATGTGTTACAACCCCGTCTACTAAAAATACAAAATTAACTGGGCGTGGTGGTGCACGCCTGTAATCCCAGCTACTTAGGAGGCTGAGGCAGGAGAATTGCTTGAACCTGGGAGGCAGAGGTTGCAGTGAGCTGAGATCGCGCTGTTGTATTCCAGCCTGAGTGACAAGAGCGAAACTCTATGTCAAAAACAGACAAACAAACGAAACAGTTAACCAGGCTGGAGTGCAGTGGCATGATTATCGTAATTCACGGTAATTACCCCTGAACTCTTGGGTTCAGGTGATCCTCCTGCCTTAGCCTCCTGAGTAGCTAGGACTACAGGCATACACTACCACACTTGACTGATTTTTATTTGTATTTTTGTAGAGACAGGGGTATGCTGCCCAGGCTGGTCTTGAACTCCTGGGCTCAAACAATCCACTCGCCTCCGTCTCTCAGAGTGCTGGAATTACAGGCATGAGCCCCCTTGCCCCGCCCCTCTGCCCCATTTCTTACTGTGTAATGGTGTGTGGTTTGCCTCAACTCTCTGGTTCCAGCCACCCTCAGGGAAATCTGTGCAGTGCTTGCTTTTTTAATGTTTGTATTTAGTCAGTTAGATTATAGTAGACTCCATAGATGTCTTCACTTGAAGTTTTAAAAGATTGGTAAAGATTAAATTTGGACATGCCTAGGATAAATGTCACATTATAGTAAATCATTCTGAGGCAAAAGCCATGCACTTGTATAATATTAGACCTGTAGGATCTGTAGAAAACAGCCAGTTTAATCCCTTGAGTTCGATTTTTCTTGTTTTGTTGATTTTTAGTAGGAACATTAATATATATTCATCATAACAAGTCAGATGACGCAAATATAAATATCAAAAATTATATCTGCTGCACCCTCTCTGTAATCTTTCATTCCTCTCCTCTGAGGTATCTGATGTTAACGTTTTGTTTGTAACCAGTCTTTTTTTAATACTCATAATTCATATGCATATGTGATTAGTTTTCTTCTATTTTAAATGAAAGCTATGTCATACTCATGACACCAAAACTAGCTTTTTGTACTTAACAGTACATCATGAACATTCTTGTGAGTCTTTTGCATTAATTTAAATTTTAACTTTATTTTTATCAAATCAATATACATAGTTTTAAAAATCAAATAGTGTCACTCGACTTACAATGAAAAAGGGTTCTTTGCTCCATTCCTTCCCAGCTCTTTGATTCTGTCTCCCCAGAGATTCACTTTGAATTCTTTACATTGCGTCTTCTAGTATTCACCAGTTTTCTTTCTTTCTTTCTTTCTTTCTTTTTTTTTTTTTGAGGTGGAGTCTCACTTTGTCTCCTAGGTTGGAGTGCAGTGGTGTGATCTTGGCTCACTGTAACCTCCACCTCTCAGGTTCAATGATTCTTCTGCCTCAGCCTCCCAAGCTGCTGGGATTACAGACGCACGCCACAGCACCTGGCTGATTTTTTGTATTTTTAGTAGAGACGAGGTTTCACCATGTTGGCCAGGCTGGCCTTGAAATCCTGACCTCAGGTGATCTGCCTGCCTCGGCCTTCCAAAGTGCTGAGATTACCAGTGTGAGTCACCACTCCCATCTTATCATTAAATTTCTTAAAAAATATATTTCTACTAATATTTCTTGATTCACCTGTTTTAGAACATCATCTACTGGTGTTGTACTAACTAGAGGAGTTAGCTCATTTATCCAATCACACAGACACACACACGTGTTAACTGGTTAAATCAAAGATCAGCATGTGCATTATGACTGTGTAAATAATATTCACAGCCAAATCATAAGATATATTGATTATATTTCCTTGCTTGAACCTCTTTTATTTTCCTTTTTAGTTACTAATTACCTTTGTAAACATTGTAATGACCTCTAGGGGTTATAATTTATAGATAATAAAATATATCCACTTAAAGTACACAGTTGTCTGAATTTTTGGACTGTTACATACTTGCAGATAATCATTACCCCAGTCAAGGTACAGAATTTTTCCGTAGCCTCAAAACATTCCTTTATGTCTCTTACTAGTTAATTCTTTCTACCCACTGTCCTGTACAACCACTGATCTGATTTTTATCACCATAAATTATTTTTGTCTGTTCTAGACATCATGTAAATGGAATCATAGAGCACATTTTTGTTTTTTGGTATCTTTCACTCAGCATAATGTTTTTGAGCTTCGTTCATGCTGTTGGCATTGTTCTTTTTCACTGCATGTATGAAATTCCTTTGCATAAATGTAACACGAGTTGTTTATTCATTCACCTGTTGATGAACACAGAACAAAAACAAGGCCAGGCGCAGTGGCTCACACCTGTAATCCTGGCATTATGAGAGGCAGAGGCGGGTGGATCACGAGGTCAGGAGATTGAGACCATCCTGGCCAACATGGTGAAACCCCGTTTCTACTAAAATACAAAAAAAATTTAGCTGGGCGTGGTGGCACGCGCCTGTAATCCCAGCTACTCAGGAGGCTGAGGCAGGGGAATCGCTTGAACCCGGGAGACAGAGGTTGCAGTAAACGGAGATTGTGCCACTGCACACCAGCCTGGGCAAGAGAGCAAGACCCTGTCTCAGAAAAACAAACAAACAAACTGGATTTTTCCCAGTTTTAGGCTATTATGTTAAAGCTCTTACGAACATTTGTATTCAAGTCTTTGTGTAGACCTATGTTTTCGTTTCGTTCAAGTAAATCTCTGGGAATGGAATTGCTGGGTAATTTGGCACATACGTGTTTAACTGTTTTCCAGTGGGATGTACCATTTCATTCCCTCCTGTAGTATAAGATTGTTCTAGTTGTTCATTAGTTCTTGATGTCGTTGGTCTTTTAAATTTTAGCCATTCTAGTGTGGTCATGGCTCATTGTGCATCTGTCTAGTTAATAACTGAATCTGCTATATTCTGGTGTGGTCATGGCTCATTGTGTGTGTTCTAATTAATAACTTTATCTTATTTTTACTTTATCATGGTCTGGCAGTTTTCAGTTTTGAGAAAAATGGAGTGGAAAGTACAGGGAGTTCTCATATACGCCCAACCTAGTTTGCCCTATTATTAACATCTTGAATGAGGGCGGTGCATTTGTTATGATTATGATGAGCCAATGTTGGTATTGGTGAGCGGTCCATTTGTTGTCATTGATGAGCCAGAATTGGTACATTATTATTAACTAAAGCCCTCAGTTTACATTAGGGTCCATTCTTTGTGTTGTACATTCTGTGGTTTTGACAAATAAGTGACATGTATCCGCCATGATAGAGGCCTGCAGAATGGTTTCACTGATATACAAATCTTGTTTTCCATCTGTTCCTGCCTCCCTTCCCCTTCTCCGTCCAATCTTTGGCTGCCACTGACCTTTTCACTGTCTTCATGGTTTTACCTTTTCTATAAGATCATATAATGGGAATCATACAATATGTAGTCTTTCAAGATTGGCTTCATTCACTTAGAAATGCACAGTTAAGTGACTTGATAGGTTATTTCTTTTTAGCACTGAATACTAGTCCATTGTCTAGATGTACTACAGTTTACCTGTTTACCTATTGAGGGACTCTCAGTTGCTTCCAGGTCTGGGCAGTTGTGAATAAAGCTGCTCTAAATGTCTGTGTGTATTTGTTTGGTGGGGACAGAGGTGGGCTGCCAGCATTCTGGGAACTGAGCTTGGGTGAGGAGGGAGCTTTTGTTCAGTGGGTTATTTTCTCTGGAGTGCTTTAATCTCCGCTCCCCCGTATGCAGTAATCTTCTTAGAGAGCAAACCTCTGGGCTTGCTTCAGGACAGAGGGGAATCCGAGGATCCGAAGAGCCCTTTTAAAGACTGATCCAATTCTGGTTTTAACCTTACCTTTTGGTTTCTAAAACTATAACTTTATACAATCAACTTTGCACTCGATGTAGTAAAAACATTTCATGCCAAGGTGTTGAAAGGCCAAAATGACAATAAACACATTTACATAAAAATATCATGTGCATCCGGTGAAGCTGCAGAGCTGAAGGTGAGTCCTTTCTTCCAGATTCTTGTGTGTTGTTCCCATGTCGGGGTTGTCAGAATATTACAGGGAGCAAAGTCAGAGGCCGCGGTGTGGCTGTTCAGTGAAAAGCTGATTGTGTGGGAGTGTCCTGATTATAGTCATCGCAGACGAGGATGTGTTCTCCACCTGTGATTTTGTTTCAACCTCTACCTTATCTCGCAGAAAAGTGCCAAACTGTAATTCTTACAATATCCAAGCTGATGTTTTTTTGTAGTAAATTTCCTGATAGCATTATAACATTCATTTCTCTGGGCTCAAGCCATTGTTTCCTCTTAGCATCCTCAAAAGCAAGGGGTTCTGGATACAGAAGGAGGCGAACATCCATTAAGGCTTTTGAGTAGGTCCTGCCCCTGTGATTGTGTTTGATTGTGTCTGTTGATGCCTCCCAGGGCAGCGAATGAACAGCAGGAGGGGACAGTGATGAGTTCAGTCCAGTGACATATACGATAGACGGCAGTGGATGGAGGCAGGACTGCAGCTCTCTGAGACATGGTCTGTTCCTGAGAGGCTGAGGTCAGAAGGACAGTGGGGCAGGGAGGCACCTGAGCCCCCTAGGGTGGCCTCCTAGCTCGCTTTTGGGTGTGATTGGACTAGATGACCTCTGCAGTGCTTTCTAGCAATAAGGATGTAGGATACTAAAAATGAAACCCAATCTCTTCACCCTGATATTTGAAGCCGCTCATAACCTGGTTACTTCTTACCTTTCATGCTCCTTCTTCCCAGCATAGTCTCCCTAGTGAGCACATCTTTGTCCTCAAGACCTTCTCCCTTCTTTTGTTTCCGCTTGAATCCCCCTGCCCACCCACACCCACTATATATATTTTGTGACTTGTTTTCATATCAAAATTCTGCTAAGATTTACTTTCTTTTTCTTTTGCATTCTTTTTTTTTTTTTTTTTTTAAGACGGTCTCACTCAGTTGCCCAGGCTGGAGAACAGTGGCGTGATCATAGCTCGCTGCAGCCTTGAACTCTTGGACTTGAGTGATCCCCCTGCCTCTGCCTTCCGAGTAGCTGGGACTACAGGCACTCACCACTCTACCTAGCTATTTTATTTTATTTTATTTTGTTTATTTTATTTTATTTTCCAGAGATGAGGCCTCACTATGTTGCCCAGGCTGGTCTTGAATTCCTGGCCTCAAGTGATCCTCCCACCTTGGCCTCCCCTCCTAAAGTGCTGGGATTCCAGGCGTGAGCCACTGCCCCTGGCCCTTTGCTCTCTTTATCTTACCAGTGGAGCTTTCCCTGTGACCTCACGTCCTCCGTACCTTCCTTCTTTGAGTGCCTATTGGACCTACTTCCTGCACTGCACAATGTAGCAACTTGTAAAATGCCGTTTTTAGGGTGGGAGACAGTGGACTTCAGAGGATGCATCCAGGGATTAGTGAGTGAGGGACAAGAGGACCAGGATTGCCTTATGATCCTCAGGATTCCACTTCAATACTTAGTGATGCATTATTTTACGACATAAACACACAAACAGAAAGTAGGAGAAGCTGTCTCGAGGGTGCAGCCTTTCCTCGGAAAGTATGCAGTGATTTAAGTGTTCAGAGATTGGCACAGACCCTTTGAATCTATGCACGGCCATTTTTACAGTGATTTTTGTGTGTATAAAATATTGGCCATGAAACTGGGTACTGGAGTTGAGAATAAATACTTTCAGGAGGGTGGTGCTGCTTAGGAAAAAAAGGTGTCAGACTATTGAGTGTGACTAGAAATGGGAAAGTTCTTCAAAGACTATAAAAAGTCACAATTTCTTCCTGTAAGATTGCTATCCACTATTAGTACATATATATGTATTCCAAATCAGCTGTCCTAGCTTGCTCCAGCATCCCTAGACAGAACTAGACAAGCCCCAGCCCACAGTGCGTGCCATTCCTTATTTGGAGATGCTTCCTTAACTATCCCTGGGCAACTTCCTTTTCTGTCTTTGTTCTGTTCCCCTTACCTAATTAAGACAGTTTTAAACTAATAGCCAATCGGGTAAAGTGTAAAATGTGAGGTCCTATTCCAGCCAATGGAAACTGGACACAGCAGTAGGGTAGACGCGTCAGGTTATAAATAGCTCTGTCTCCTTTGTTCAGTGTGTGCTCGTGGCTGGACAGCTATTGAGTGGCACCCTTTCTGCAGAAAGTAAAGCTCTCCTTGCTGAGAGATCATTTGTTCCCACATTCATCCTTTTTTTTTTTTTTTTTTTTTGCGACACCAAAAACTTCATTCCCAACACTTTGAAAAGCCAAGACATGGTCCTTCATTGTGTAGGGGCCGTCATTCAGAATTGGGAACAATTCTGATCGTGTAATTACTCCAGGAAAATAAAGCGATGGTGACAGGATAGAGCTTGAGGAAATGTACTTGCCACTACCTGAAAGTTTTTCCAGGATTCTGTGAACGCATGAGAGCAGACCGTGTTTCTGTCTCTCTTCCCAGCCCTGGCACGCAGGAGGCGCTCAGTAAATATTTGTTGAATGAGTAAGTGAATGACCCAAGCTCTAACGCACCATGCAAAGGCTGGTTGTTGTCAGTCCAGCTAAACCCATCCCTCTGTGTTGAATGAAGGCCCCGTTGCTTTTGATGGGCAGCGTCTCTACCTAACCAACGTCTTATTGAACTCACTACAGGCTTCCTGGTTTGCAGACTTTATTGCTAAGATTCACATCCCTCCTTGAAATACCTGCTCCCAAATCTTTCTCTCCCATTTAACAAGTGATTATTTTAGATGAGGGGAGGGGAGTCAGAGACTGTTTATGAGCAGAAACTGGAAATTCAGGGAGCCAGCCATGCAGGATCTAGAGAATGAGACTTCCAGGTAGGGGAATAGGAATGTCACGGCCCTGAAAGGGCAACAACTTTGGACCCAAGTGGAGAACAGCAAGAGGGCCTGTGGCTGGAGCAGAGGGAGGGAGCTGAGTGGCAGAACAGCTGATAGGGTCGGATTATGGTAGGCCCTTGCAGGCCATTGGAAGGAGCCTGGATTATATTCCAATGGCAGAATATGACCTTTCAGGATCATTATCTGATTTAGCTGTTTTCTCATATAGGTATTTGAACCTTACAGAAGCCTGGGGTAAATCAGTCAGGTGTGTTTATTCCCATTTTAGAGATGAAGAATATGAAACTCCAAGAGTTTGGAAGGCTGGGACCCAGATGTTTAGACTGCCCATGTGTTGAGTGTCTTTTTTTGTTGTTGTTTGTTTTCTTTAACAGAGTCTCACTCTGTTGCCCAGGCTGGAGTGCAGTGGCACGATCTCAGTTCCCTGCAACCTCCAACTCCCTGGTTCAAGTGATTCTCTTGCCTCAGCCTCCCGAGTGGCTGAGATTACAAGCACACACCACCACGCCTGGCTAATTTTTGTATTTTTAGTAGAGACGGGGTTTCACCATGTCGGCCAGGCTGGTCTTGAACTCCTGACCTCATGATCTGCCTGCCTCGGCCTCCCAAAGTGCTGGGATTGCAGGCCTGAGCCACGGCGCCCGGCTGAGTGTCCTCTCTTTATGCTGCCTCATGCTGGGGTTGAAATGTGAGTGTTGCTGCACGTGCTGACCCCGTGAGGCCCCAGCAGGCTGACCCGCAGTGAGTCTGCCGTTCCCGCTCTGATAGTTACACAGGAGCTGAGTGTGGCGGAGAAGCCATGCATTTGGATGTTGCTTTCATCACTAAAGTGTCATGTTTAGTTGTGGCTGCCACACTTCGGGAGAAGATGGGGAAATTGGAGAGGTACCAGAGAGGAGTGAAAAATAGATGAAAGGATGCATTAGTCGTCCCGTGGGAGGAGGTTAATGGAATCCAGGCGTTTGTATTTCTTTTTCGCTGAGAAGCAGCATTGAGTGGTGGGGCAACAGTGCTCCTCAAATAACTGAGGTTTCTGGCTGGTTCCGCCTCATCTCCACGGAAGATTGAACTGGAGAAGGTCAACTCAAGTGCAGTGACAGAGAGCACCTGGACACGATGCCCTTGTTAACAGTGAGCGTACTCATATCCCTGAGCAGACTGCTCAGGGTGGCTGTAGACACTCAGTTCCAAGGGCTGCGTGAAAACCGAAGAGTTGCTCTTTTTTTAATTTTTTGAGATAGCATCTCACTCTATTGCCCAGGCCGGAGTGCAGTAGCACAATCATGGCTCACTCAGCCTCAACCTCCTGGACTCAAGTGATCCACCCACGCCGGCCTCCCCAGTCGCTGGGACCACAGGTATGCGCCATCACGCCCAGCTAATTTTTTTTTTTTTTTTTTTTTTTTGATAGAGATAGGGTCTGTGTGTGTTTCCCAGGCTGCTCTCGAACTCCTGGGCTCAAGGCGTCCTCCCATCTCTGCCTCCCAAAGTGCTGGGATTACAAGCATGAGCCACCTTTCCCAGCCAGGAGTTAACTCTTTTGGAAAGGCAGGCACAGGCCTTTGTGAGGGATGCCCTAACCCTTTTGTGGTGGTTTGACTCTCTGAGGCTGCGGTCCACGGAGTTGGAAGCCTCCATGGAAAGAATGTTTCCTGAGTCTGGCACCACCTGGCTTTAGTCAGAGGGATCAGCTGAGCTGCTCCAGTCCTCTTTCAGCGGCTCCTGGGGAACTGGGAGGGGGCTGAGGCGCGCTGGCGAGGTTCAGAGTGCGCTGGCATCTGCTCACAGGAGTTTTCTCTTTGTCTCTTGAAGAGTGACTTTCAGTCCCATCCTGGCTGAGAACAGCTGTTTTGCATGTTGCTGAGTAATTTCTTTACAGGTCCTTGTGTCCTAGCATTGTCCTTTCTCACCTGCCTTTATTCTGTTTCATGCTGCACAGTATGGAGTGTGCAGTGATTCATTAGGGAGAGAAGAAAATAAAACCAAAAAGGCCATCTGCTTTGTCAGGAGACACCTCCAAACACAGATGCTCCCTCATCCCCCTACGGCAGCTGTTTTCAGCCACACCTCTGGGCTCAAGCCATCCTCCCGCCTCTACCCCCAAGTGATCATCCTGTTGTCCCACCCATTGTCCTGTAAGCAGTGGTTCAACAGGGACAGAGCGTGGGCTGGGAGGCTGCTGGAATCATCCCATGGCTTAGTGGTGTGAGGACTAAGGAACTGGTGTTCCCTCTCCAGCTGGAGCTGCACATCCGTGTTCTGCTGTCAGATGCCATCCATGTAGGAGACACTCCTTCCAGACAGCCCCCCAGAGCCGCCTGGCTGACCTTCCACTCCCGAGCCGAGTGTCACTGCCAGTCTTGACTTTCTCGTCATGCTGATGTTTTGCAACCTTGTAGCTAGAGTCCGGTGCAGCTGTTCTTCCTGCCGGCCCCTTGGCTTTCGCTTCTGTCTGCTGCTGGGAGGCAACATCTCGGGGTTCTCCAAGGGGAGGTCTCGCTTTGAATGAGCCTGACATTTTGAGGTCATGATGGTGGCCGGGATTCTGCCCATGTTCAGTGGGACTTGGGTGGCAGCACAAGCAGATGAGGTTTTGTTTTGTTCCGTTCTTTGTTTAGTTGTTCACTCATTCCTTCATTTGGCAGGTGCCACATACTGTGCTGGGAGAGAGGACGCAGCAGCGACCCAGACAGACAGAGTCTCTGTTTTGTTGGGGTGTGTGTTGGAGAGTGGAGGGGCAGGGACAGCAGATGATCAACAAGATAATTTTGGAAGCTGATAGGAGCTGTGGGGAACATGAGAGAGAGGTTGATGTGAGGTGTGGTGGAGGAGGAGGGTTTGGGGACTCGGGAGGCCTTCCTGTGAGTGGCATAGTAAGAGCCTGGGTATACCGGCCCTGTGGCTGCCCAGGTCTGGTCCGGAATCCGGTTGTGTTGGATGGCACCATTGAGCATCTTCATTTCCTGGGACTTCCCACCCACTTTTCTTGAGAAACTCACTGCCCTTTTAAGTTGGCTGTTTGTTTTAGTAAACGTAGACAATGAGGCATTGAGTCAGTGCAAAACTGTTCAGACGTCACCAATGGGAAGAGGTTAGATATACAGTTGTATTCATTCACCAATGGCTTGCTGAGTACCCTCTAAGCCCATGGCGCAGTGCAGGAGCTCTTGGATTCAAAGAACTCCGGTCTAGGGGAGGGTGGAGGTATCAGGATTCTTTTAGGAGAGAAGGGACCCACGGGATCTTCCTGGGAGGAAAGAGGCCCCCTGCCTTTCAGATCTATCGGTTCATGGCTCCGCAAATGTCAGTAGTTGCTAAAAATGAGGCCTACAGATTTTAATGTGGCAAAATGGATTTTATTTCTGAATGTTAAACCAAGGTGAGGTTAGGAGTCATGATCTGCAGTGCTAAAAGGGGCTTTTTATCTTATGATGATTAATCCTTTTCTTCCTTCCCTTCTAAAAAAATGTGATTCCTGATAAAACCTGATGTTTCACTTTATATTTGAATGATACTCCATTGAGCATTTTATCAGTGACAATTCAGTACTTAAATTGCATATTTCAGTTATAAGAGACGATTCACTAAGCTTGCAAGAAAACTATCCTATTTAAAGTAGGAGAAATCTCCCTCTTGATTGCCGTGGAGGTTTCTTCATCTAGACATTTTAAACACTTTCCAAACAGTCCTTGCAGTTTTTCTTTTGTAATTGTGGCAAAATACACATAACATACAATTTACCATCTTAGCCCTTTTTAAGTATCCGGTTCAGTGGCATTAAGTACATTTCACATTGTTATATGATCCTTACCACCGTCTGTCCACAGAGCTCTTTTCATCTTGTAAAACATCCTTGGAGGTTTTACAGTTTCTCTTCCTAATAGATATATTTTAGTTAGTTAAGGCACTATGCCAGGATTTTACACATAATCTGATTGAATTCTCACCTTAATCCTATAAGGGGCATATTATATATGTGGTTTTTGTTTTGTTTTGTTGAGACTGTATTTTGCTCTGTCATCTAGGCTAGAGTGCGGTGGCGTGATCATAGCTCACTGCGGCCTTGACCTCCGGGGCTCAAGTGATCTTCCCACCTCAGCTTCCTCAGGAGCTGAGACTACAGGTGTGAGCCACCACACCAGGCTAATTTTTGTATTTTTTGTAGTGACAGGGTCTCATTCTGTTGCCCAGGCTGGCCTCAAACTCCTGGGATGAAACGTTTCTCCCACCTTAGCCTCCCAAAGTGCTGGGATTGCAGGCCTGCGCCACTGTGCCTGGCCTTATATGCGGTTTTTACCGATGAGAAAACAGACTGAGAGGGGTTGAATAACTTGTTTAAAGTTGTACAACCAGCAGATGTCGGAATGGGCATTTGGACCCAGCTTTCTCCAGAGCTGAGGCTTTTTCTGTTGTTCCACAGTGATTTTCAGTTAGAGATTTTGATTCTGGCATCTTGCCTTCTGTCAGTAACTGTTTCCAGCATAGAACAGGCATCTGAAATGTTCACATTTTCTCCGAATATTGGACATGCTTCCTGTGTACTTCAGTGTTCTTGCTTAGTAAATCTGAGGAGCCACTGAGCACCAAAAGAACAGGCATCAGAAAAAGCAACTGAGAATTAAGACCATACTTTTAAAAATTTTTTATTTTTATTTTTATTTTTTTGATACAGTCTCTCTGTCATCCAGGCTGGAGTGCAGTGGCTGGATCTCAGCTCACTGCAACCTCCACCTCCTGGGTTCAAGCCATTCTCCTGCCACAGCCTCCCAAGTAGTTGAGATTATAGATGTGCACCACCATGCCCAGCTGATTGTTGTATTTTTAGTAGAGACGGGGTTTCACCATGTTGGCCAGGCTGGTCTCGAACTCCTGGCCTCATGTGATCCACCTGCCTCTGCCTCCCAAAGTGCTGGGATTACAGGTGTGAGCCACTGCACCAGGTCCATACTTTATTTCTGAAGATAATTTGGAAACCTATATTTCTAAAATACGACTATTGTAGATACTTCTGGAACATTCTGCCTCTCTGGAAAGTCATGAGCTTGTTCTCAGCTCTCCCAGAAGGAAGTATGTCCCTTCAGTGTTACGATTACCTTCCTGCCTGTTGAATCTTTCTTTTATGCAAACCCGTGGACATAGGACGTCCATTCACTTCTTTATCTTATCTGTAGCCAGCAGTGTATATAGAGGCAGGTTGCAGAAATGCCAAATATTGTCCAAGGTCCCAGGCAGAGTTCCTGGTGGTAGTGCCACTGGATTTGCTAATGTAAAGATGCCCTGATTTTGGGGTGGAGGGAAGGGGTGGGAAGTAAGCATACAATTGTGCAAATATTAGTAATCTCTTTTATTCTTAGAAGATACAGTCTGTTGAAGAACATGGTGAGGAATTGGCAGGAAAGCATCCACGACTCCTTTAGCCTTTGTGAGGCTGTGGTGCTATATTGAGGCGGATCACTCAGATGGGAACACCAGCCATATGGTGGAGAAGGGAAGGAAATGTGTTCTTTCTCTAGTTTGTCCTGCAAATAAGAAGGAAAGCGCTGCAGAGGCACAAGCTGGCTTCTCATCTCAGCAAGCAGAGGAAGGCCACCGATGCCCGGCCTTGTAGCCTCCATCCTATCCACAGCCCAGCCCGGTAGCCTCATCCTGTCCCACCCCGACTTGTGCCTCAGCGACCACAGGCAGCTGAATGGTTGAGGATGGGGGGATTCAGAGACCCTTGTGTTCGGAGGGGCCTCAGAGAAGGGGAGGCCGTCTTCTGGGTTTGCTAGAAGTCCTCTCTTCACCCCAGTAACAACTCACCGTTTGACTGGGAGTACAATGAAAAGGGCTAGGGGGTGGGAGGGGCCAGGCTTCTAGCAGATGTCTCCATTTGCCTCATGTGCAGAACCACAGCTTCCACTGCTTGGCCCTCCCAGGTCTCTTTAGCAGCTGGGCATGGTCTGGATCAAGTCATACTGTAAGCCTGCTTGCTCTTCACGCTGTGGCTCTTGTTCTTCACTGTATCCCTCCACGTCTACCCAACCTCCTCCTCCTCTCCCCATCCTTTTATAATCACACCTCACTAAACCACCTGCTGTTCCCATTGCACTGAGCTCTCTGCCACCTCGGGCCTTTTACTGAGGCTGTTCTCTCTGCATGGAGAGCTCTGTTCCCTTCACTCCTCACTCTCTTTCCTTGGATAAATCCTGCTTGTTCTTCCTCTCCATCCGGAAGCTTTCCCTTGGCCCCTGACCCTGGCCAGCCTCTGCCTCTGTGAGCTCCTGCAGCACTGCACCCTCAATTGAATGCCACCCCAGTCAGAATAGCCTGGTGGCTGGAGTCTCCTTAGACAACCTCCTGAGGGTTTTAGTCATCGTCATAGCCCCAGAGTGCAATCGTGTTTGCTGCAGGGCTGGGTGATTGCATCCTGCATGGGCTATGCAGCCCTCCCTGTCTGCCCCTCACTTTGTGTCATCACATCCATGAAAGTGGAAGAAGAGTGGGAGCGAGCGAGGTGGTGAGGTTCCCCATCTTCCCTCTGGGAGAGTGGGAAGGCGTTCACCTCGGAAGTCCCCATTGGTGTCCCTATCATCCCCCCACTTCTCTCTGCATCCTTGTCACAGTCAGCAATGGCCCTGCCCGGCTTGCTGTCTTTCTTTCCCTGCTTGGAATCTCGTCTTCATGAGGGCAGGAACCTCATTCCTCTGGTTCCTGCTTTGGCTTCAATACATAGCTCATTCCTGGGCCGTGGAAAGTGATCAGAATCCATTTGAATGTGTAAGTGAATTCATTCAGTGGGCAGTGATGTACAGGACCTCCTGCCTCAGAAAGAGAAAGTCCCCTTTCTATTTTCCTGCTTTAGCAATATAGAGAAGAAGCTTTTAAAAAAGACCTAATCAGGCTAGGTGCAGTGGCTCACGCCTGTAATCCCAGCACTTTGGGAGACTGAGGCAGGTGGATCACTGAGGTCAGGAGTTCAAGACCAGCCTGATCAATATGGTGAAACCCTGTCTCTACTAAAAATACAAAAATTAGCCAGACATGGTGGCGGGCGCCTGTAATCCCAGCTACTCGGGAGGCTGAGGCAGGACAATCACTTGAACCCGGGAGGCGGAGGGTGCAGTGAGCCAAGATTGCGCCATTGCACTCCAGCTTGGGCGACAGAGCAAGACTCTGTCTCCAAACAAACAAACCTAATGAGAACCAGAAAGGGCTTTAAGCTCATCCCTGCTTAAGTTTTTTTTTTTTTTAATTTTCCCCCCCAAACCCACGGAAGCCTCAGGAGAATTTTTGTCTGCATTTTCTCTAGCATGCAATCACGCGTAACCTTGTTTTCAAGGAGAGCCTATGTTTGCTTACTTTATAATTAACATTTTGTTTTTTGGTGTCTATTATTTGTTTAGTGATATTGATTCACATACTGTTGCTTTAATTGCTTGATAATTTAAGCCCTTAGGTGCCTCTCATGATAATGCTTCTGGAAACGGATTGTTATTTAACAGTCAAATGACTAAGTGGATGTATATTTTTTTATTCGGGAATTCTTTTTGTGTCTCTCAAGTTCAAGGGGAAGCTTCTATGCACCTGGAATTCTGCATGAAAACTCTTGGAGCTCTGCTAGCACAGTTGCTGATTTCTGATAGCACCAGCATCTCACATTCTGTGACTTTAATGAGAGGGAAAAAACTTGTAATGTCATGTTCTACGAAGCTCCCCTTTTGGAAGACAAAAACTGACAGATGTCCTTATTTTTATTCTGCAAAATAGCTCCTTCCTCTCGAAGAATCAGCGCTCCTAGCCCCAGCAATTTCTCCTCTTAGAAAACTCTTTTCATTTGCTTTGCTTGAGAGACTCCAGCTTGGGAGTCTGTTTCTCCAAATTTCTGATTTTGTTTGCTGGCAGCTTGCCCCCACCCCTTCTGGTTCAGCAGAGCTTTGCCCAAGTTGCAGGTTCTGTCAGCAGGAGTGGGGAGAAGAAGGAATTTAGAATCCCAAAATCCTGGCTCTGTGGTATTCAGCAAGTTAATGAACCACTGTCTATGCCCAGGTTGCCTCACTGCAAGAATAGGAATTGTAGTATCTTTGTCACAGGTAGGCCCTTGAGAAGCTAGCATGGTGCTTTCAACACATTAAGTACTCTGTGTATGTTGCATGGATGGAAATGAGCCTCATTTGGGGATCTTATCTGCAAGCCTATTGAACAAGTAACAGCTATGAAATTTCAGAAGCAAATGGTACTTTATTTTCTCTGTGGAAACCTTGAAGGAAATGGGTAAACAGATACTTTTTTTTTTTCTTACGTGAGCTATAAGTAGACTATTTGCATCTCCCTGTAACTGGTAAAAAGAACATTTTACACATTACACAGTCTCAGAGAATATTCCTGACCGAAGCTGTCGTCCGTGTTGTGCTGTGTGATGTGTTGTGACTGAATTTGCTGTGGGAGGCCTGCCTCAGCCTTTACCCCAGTGAATTCTGCAAACATGATTGTTTTTTTTTTCAGTGTGTGGAAACAGGAAATAGATTGGGAATTTCTGCTCTCAACTGCATATTCTAAGTTAATTCTTTCTTTCAAATCGATTATGAAGAATAATTTATCGGTAATTACAGATGGCCTTTGGCTTAAAATACATTTTTTTTGTTTGTTTGTTTGGAGACGGAATCCCACTCTGTTGCCCAGGCTGGAGTGCAGTGGTGCGATCTTGGCTCGCTGCAACCTCCACCTCCCTTGAACTTCCCGGGTTCAAGTGATTCTCCTGCCTCAGCCTCCCGAGTAGCTGGGATTATTGGAATGCGCCACCATACCCTGCTACTTTTTGTATTTTTAGTAGAGATGGGGTTTCACCATTTTGGCCAGGCTTGTCTCAAACACCTGACCTCAGGTGATCCACCTGCCTTGGTCTCCCACAGTGCTGGGATTACCGGCATGAGCTACCGCGCCCAGCCTTAAAATACAGTTTTGGGCTGGACGCAGTGGCTCAAGCCTGTAATCCCAGCACTTTGGGAGGCCGAGACGGGCGGATCACGAGGTCAGGAGATCGAGACTATCTTGGCTAACCTGGTGAAACCCCGTCTCTACTAAAAAATACAAAAAAACTAGCCGGGCGAGGTGGCGGCGCTTGTAGTCCCAGCTACTCGGGGAGGCTGAGGCAGGAGAATGGCGTAAACCCGGTAGGCGGAGCTTGCAGTGAGCGGAGATCCGGCCACTGCACTCCAGCCT
>NC_045442.1:118698906-118787197 GCF_002776525.5 Piliocolobus tephrosceles | reverse complement strand
AAAAAAAAAAAAAAAAAAAAAATACAGTTTTGATAAACTATTTTGACTTTTTAAAAAATTAGTGAATGTTTAAAGTAATAGAAATGTGGCTGGACATGGTGGCTTATGCCTGTAATCCCAGCACTTTAGGAGACTGAGGCAGGAGGATGGCTCAAGCCCAGGAATTCGAGACCACTCTGGGCAACATAATGAGACTCCATCTCTACTAAGAGTACAGAAATTAGCTGGGTGTGGTGATGCACACCTGTAGTCCTGGGTGGAAAACTGAGGTGGGAGGAACACCTGAGCCTGGGGAGGTCGAGGCTGCAGTGAGCCATGGTCTTGCCACTGCATTCCAGCCTGGGTGACAGAGTGAGATCCCCATCTCAAAAAAAAAGCAAAGAAAAGAGAAACATTTAAACTGATGACAAAGTTATGATGGTAAGAAATAAGTTGGTCCTTGACAGATACTAAAAGCATGTCACTGAAGAGATGAGTGTTCAACACCTTAAGAAAGGGATGCAGGGGTGGGCGCAGGGCTCACGTCTGTAATCCCAATACTTTAGGAGGCTGAGTCAGGCAGATCAGTTGAGACCAGGAGTTCGAGACCAACCTGGCCAACATGGTGAGACTACATCTCTACTAAAACTACAAAAATTAGCAGGGCATGGTGGCGGGTGCCTGTAGTCCCAGCTACTCGGGAGGCTGAGGCAGGAGAATCGCTTGAACCCAGGAGGCAGAGGTTGCAGTGAGCCAAGATCATGCTACTGCACTCCAGCCAGGGTGACAGAGTGAGATAGTTTCTCAGAAAAAAAAAGAAGAAAAAAGGAAAGGCCACAGGCTTTTGCTTTTTTACCTGCTAATTAGATGGCTAAATCCAGAAAAATAATGGGCATGCAGTTATACTGAATTTCCAGCAAAAGGCGGCACAGGTGAAATCTCACGGGCTGCGCAATGCTGCGTCTTGCTGCATTCCTCGTATTTGTGTAATAATTATTTGCTGGCCTGTGGATGGGTTCAGAGCGATTTCCTGGAAGTCAGGGCCAAATGCCATTTATTCCAGCACTTTCAGGGCCTGGCATGTAATTGTCCAGTGGATGATTCTTGAATGAAACACTGACTGTCCTTGTAGATGAGAGAGGAAAATAGGGACTAAATAGCGCTGCAATTAAACAGATGGATGATAGCTGAGCAACCACACACCAGGGCTGCTGTCCAGTGGAATGTGGCAGAGTTGGGGGTGACGGATAAAGCCAAAAGGAAATGTCTTGGAATTTCCCCAGGACTGGGTCAGAACATATCCTTTCCAACATTGAAAGAAAATAGCGTGGATGAAGCCGTGGAAGACCTGCCTGTTAACTTCACATACAGCCAGAAGGTGGATCCAAAAATTTCTACCAATAGTGAGAGATACTGTAAATGACATTTGATCTAATACTGATTTTTTTTCACATTTTTATGCTTTTATTTTAATTTTACCTCTCACCCTCTTTTTAGTTTATTTTAGGGTTTGTAATTCTGATTGGGTCTTGACAGTGTAGGAGAATGTTCTAGAGTTATTTCCAGTGAGTGTCAGGGAATATTCTGTAAAGAAAACCTGAGAGTTTTTCCCAGTATACTGTAGATAAAATATATGTAAAAATGATGAGTTAAAAGTAGTCCTGGGAGGATCAGTTACAGACCTTTTTTTTTCTTAAATGACTGTGAAAATCGGGGATAACTTCTTTATTCTCCTGACTAAATTACATTTTGGTTTTTTGTTGTTGTTTGTTTGTTTGTTTGAGACGAAGTCTTACTCTGTTCCCTGGGCTGGAGTGCAGTGGTGCGATCTCAGCTCACTGCAACCTCCGCCTCCCGGGTTCAAGAAATTCTCCTGCCTCAGCATCCCGAGTAGCTGGGATTACAGGCGTGCACGACCACACCAGGCTAATTTTTTGTATTTTTAGTAGAGACGGGGTTTCACCATGTTGGTCAGGCTGGTCTCGAACTCCTGATCTCATGATTCATCCGCCTCACCCTCCCAAAGTGCTGGGATTACAGGCGTGAGCCATCGTGCCCGGCCACATTTTGTTTTCATGCAGTCAGTGTGAGCTCACCTTCTTTGGCCATAGCAGGGGTCCCCAACCCCCAAAACCCCATCTGTTGACTATTAGGAATGGGGGCCGCACAGCAGGAGGTGAGCGGCAGGTGAGTGAGCCAAGCTGTGTTTGTATTTGCAGCCGCTCCCCATCCATCACCCACATTCCCGCAGGAGCCCGGCCTCCTGTCCGATCAGCGTCGGCCTTAGAGTCTCACAGGAGCGCGCGCGCCCTGTGGTGAACTGCGCGTGCAAGGGATCTAGGTTGTGAGCTCCTGATGAGACTTTAATGCCTGGGGCCGGGCACGGTGGCTCACGTCTGTAACCGTAGCACTTTGGGAGGCCGAGCGGGTGGATCACTTGAGGTCAGGAGTTCGAGGCCAGCCTGGCCAACACAGCAAAACCGCATCTCTACTAAAAATACAAAAATTAGCCAGGCATGGTGGTGCATGCCTGTAATCCCAGCTACTTGGGAGGCTGAGGCACGAGAATTTCTTGAACCCGGGAGGCGGAGGTTGCAGTGAGCTGAGATTGCGCTACTACACTCCAGCCTGGGCAACAGGGTGAGACTCTGTCTCCAAAAAAAAAAAAAAGAAAGAATCTAATGCCTGATGGTCTGTCACCGTCTCCCATCACCCCCAGATGAGACTGTCTAGTTGCAGGAAAACAAGCTCAGAGCTCCTCCTGATTCTACATGATGGTGAGTTGTAGAATTATTTCATTATACATTACAATGTAACAATAATAGAAATAAAGTGCACGATAAACGTAATGTGCTGGAATCATCCCGAAACCATCGTCCCCTGAGCCCTCTCCTGGTCCATGGAAAAATTATCTTTTGTGAAACTGGTTTCTGGTCCCAGAAATGTTGGGAACCACTGGGCTGTTGGAGTTCCCCGTGAACTTCCCGCCCTGTGGTCCCTCGCACTGTCGCTCTCTGAGTCAAACAAGCAGGGCAGAGTTAGCTCTCTCAGTTTCCCAACAAAAACAAATGTTCCTTTTTCCATTAATGTGAATCAAATAAATAAATACAACCCAAACCCAAGGATTATGTCAAGTGACTAAGCCTTTGACACCAAAAGTCAATTCCTTTCATTTTTTGCGACCCATCACAGAACTCACAGCATCTTAAGATGCCATCAAAATTAATCTTTCCTTGCCCAAAGCACTTGACCCATACGCTAAAAACCTCCATGCCTCTTCTCAGAGGTTGGCTTTTCTTAGTTTTCTCTCCCTGGTCACTGCACCTGCCGATGCTTAGTTTGTGCTTAGCGGGTTCCTGCTGAGCCGCAAGATCCCCAGCTCTTAGTCATCTGGGCTTTGGAGCTTCCTCTAGAACTTTAGTAACCTCCGATATGGAGGCTTCCCTCTTCTTCCGAAGGGGCTTCTAGCCTTTTATACTGAATTATACATTTTCCTTACTGGCAGTGCAAGCTGTGATTCCTATCTTATGTAACTCCACAGACAAAATGACTTTCAACATTATTTTTTCATAAGCCATTACGAGTTAATATTAATATCATGTTAATATTCCTATAAAGCTATGTTAAAAGGATCTCTTCTTTATCTCCAAAGAAAGTAGAAATGTGTGTCCGGTGGCTCACCTAGAAATTTCATGTTAGGAATAGACGACTAATATACAGAAATCTAAGTGGGTTTGTTTGAAGGTTAGGTAACCTTCACGGTGGTTTAAATTTGTGACCTTTTTTTGCAAAACAGTTGCTTTCTTAGCATATCTGATCTTTCCCATTTACCTCAGATGTCGTAGAATCACTCCAGAGTTCATATCCTCCTCTGCCTTCTTTGTTCTTTTCACATTTTCAAGTGGTTGAATGTTTCCATGAAGTATATGAGGCCCAGTGAACATGTTCCCACACTTTGTGCTTGACAGGAGCGATCATTTATCCTCTACTATTTTTAGTCAGGCTTAATAATGACATTCATTATTGAGCTATTATTTAAAATTTTTTTCTAAGCCCACATTAGAAATACACTTCTATTTTTGTTTATACTTATGGGACAATGTAAGAAGTGTGTGAACGTTTCCACTTGCTGTCTGTATCTATTAGGATGTCTTTGATCATAAGCAACAAAGTACAAAGGTCAAATCGGCTTAAGTGATATGTGGGCTTCACTGGTTGACGTATCTGGTCTCCCAGAGACAGAGTGGGCTTACATTAGAATTGATTCAGTAAAACAACAGTGAGATGAAGAGCTGGGCCTCAGCCCTGATGTTTGCCTGCTCTCCACAGCTTCCGTTACATAGTCACTTCCTTCTTGGGGTCACAAGATGGCTGCCAGTGACGTCCAGAGCCATTGCTTTCTTGTTTAAGGCTGGTGCCAAGTGCACTAGTCCTACATAGAGGTAGAGTTAGCGTTCCCCAAAGCACAAGTTGCATGGGGGCGATGTGGCTCACCAAATGAAAATCGAGAATTTACCAAAGGAAAGAGACTTGGACGGCTGATGGGCAGCACCGTCATGTCTGCCACACCATCTGAGTATTTAAAAAATAACTTAGCAGCGATGCATCTAAAAATGCTGCCTGTGAGATCAATGTTCCTAAGAAAATGTAAAAGTTTATTTCTCTTCTTTCACCATGAGGCTGTCTGACTTTAAACTATTTTCATACTACTGGAAGAATTTCTGTAATTTCTCATAAATGGCTAGTTTTTTAAGTAACTGAAACATTGTAAATAGTATTTCTGTTTAGAATCTTCTGCTGAACAGAAAATAAATTGCTGTGGGAAGAATTACTTACTTTAAAAAATTCTGTCAATCCTTTTTATGCGGAAGCTGGATAAAAACTCGAATCCTTAGTATATATAGGAGGTAATTTCTGAAGGAAAATATTCTTATAGTTGATTTTAAAAGATTTTTCCCTAGAAAGTTATGTTAGGATAACAGTTTCCTGAAATGTTAGCAAGCATTTTAATATTCTTTCATCTTAATGATTCATAGCTTCTGTCTCACTTCTGTGGCTCCAAAGAGAACCCTCTCTGACCATAATTACAAATACAGGAGAAATTTTTTAAAATCTTGTTACATAGCTTGTATTATTATAATATTACAGAAATAGTAAAAGTTTTTTTCTGGAAGACAAGTACTCATCTTAAAGAAATGTAGAGAAATATATCCACATTTCATTTCAGAGGCAGTTGATGGGGCCAGAAAGAAGTGAGCTTAAGAATGAGACAGTAATAGGTTTCTGTCTAAGATGTGCCACAGAGCTAACGGTGAGACCTTGAGAATACCGAGCCTCCTTGCATCTCAGTTCCTCCTTGTAAAACAGGGATAATAGGCACCTCCCCTAGGGTTTCCAGTTGTCCACATAAGATACTGAAATGAAACGTGATTAGCCTGGTATCCTGCTCATACTAAGCTCTGAGTAAATGAGAATTATTACCAAAAACATAGGACTGAACAAGAAAAGAAGTAGCAGAATCCAACTCAATTATAAGACATTACTCTATTACCTAAAAACTCTTTATCATTCAATTGTTGTGTTGCGGTCTTTTAATTTATTTATTTTTGTTTTTAATTGTAATTTTTAAATTTTGTTTGCAGTTGGAGTATCACTCTGTCACCCAGGCCGGAGTGCAGTGGCACGATTTTGGCTTACCGCAGTTTCTGCCTCCCGGGCTCAAGCAATTTTCCTACCTCAGCCTCCTGAGTAGCTGGGATTGTAGGCATGTGCCACCATGCCTGGCTAAGTTTTCTAGTTTTAGTAGGGATGGGGTTTTACCATGTTGGCCAGGCTGGTCTCAAACTCCTGACCTCAGGTGATCCTCCTGCCTCAGCCTCCCAAAGTGCTGGGATTACAGGCATGAACCACTGCACCTGGCCCCTCGGTCTAGTCTTTTACTTTAGAAACACATTACAGTTTTCTTAAAAATTTTCTATATACCAATGCTTTGCAGAAAAGCCGTTGTTGTAAAAATATATGTATGTATTTCCATCTGTGAATATATATTGAAAGGGAGAGAGGCTGATTTTCAGTTAGGTGGGAAGTGTTCTGTGTTCCAGAAGAATGTTCCATTCTTAGACCTGGGTAAGAGGAGACCCTGCTTTAGGAGATTGTGTCCTGGCCATGAGCCAGCCAGCCCTTCCCATGGAGTGAGATGTCTGCAGGGTGAAGGACATGGGGCCAAGGACGTCTTTCCACCCAGTGCTTGTGGGTGGGTACTTCCCAGAAATTCTTGACCCCAGAAATTCTTCTGAAGTGACTTTGAATGCACTTCCGGGGCCCATATGGACTGCTTCCTGGGTCCCTCCTCCTGAGAGCTGGCAGCACTGCTGGTGGGATGTCCTTAGGCCAAGGCAGGTCTGTGTGCAAGTGTGCAAATGGAGCTTGGATCTGCAGGCCAAAGTTCTGGACAGTCAGAGATAGGATGCGAAGCGCCGAGGAGGCCACTTTCCCCATGACGCCATCTTGAGAAGAGTCCAAGAATTCAAAATTCCAACCTGGTAGGGGACAGAACATTCTTTATTGAACCATTTGTTGTTTTGATTTATACCTTTATATAAAAAACTACTTTTTATAGACTAGAAAGACATTATGTTCCGGGACATACAGCCATTGTGACTAGCTAAGAGTTCGTGGAGCACTCACTACATTCTCCCATCTGCAAATGGAGGGCTGGCTAGAATATTGGCTTCCAATTTTGCCTAATCATTAGAGTTACTACAGACTTTTAAAAAAGTTCGTGATTCCCAGGTTCCCCCTGCCTGGCGATGGGATTTCAGTAGGACTGGGTAAGAGCTGGTAATGGTTATGTTTTCAGTGTTCCACGGGGATACTGATGATCAGTAATGGCCACTCTGCTAGATGGACTTCAGTGTCATTTGCTTGCTAGCCATCCATCCATGCATGCATCCGTGCATGCATCCGTGCATCCATCCATCCATCCATGCATGCATCCGTGCATGCATCCGTGCATCCATCCATCCATCCATCCATCCATGCATCCATCCATCCATCCATCCATGCATCCATCCATCCATCCGTCCGTCCATCCATCCATCCATCCATCCGTGCGTCCATGCCTGCATGCATGCATCCATCCATCCATCCATGCATCCATCCATCCATCCATCCATCCGTCCGTCCATCCACTTACTTACTTACTTTTTTGAGAGGAAGTTTCGCTCTTTTGTCCAGACTGGAGTGAAGTGGTGTGATCTTAGCTCACTGCAATCTCTGCCCCCCAGATTCAAGTGATTCTCCTGCCTCAGCCTCCCGAGTAGCTGGGATTACAGGTGTGTGCCACCACACCTGGCTAATTTTTGTATTTTTAGTAGAGAAGGGGTTACGCTATGTTGGCTAGGCTGGTTTCAAACTCATGACCTCAGGTGTTCCGTCCACCTCAGCCTCCCAAAGTGCTGTGATTACAAGTGTCAGCCACCACACCTGGCCTCTCTTTTTATTTAATCTTGACTTCAAAGATCCTTTTTTAAGTATGTGTGGAGATCAGGGACTAGTGTTCATCTGAAGGCATTTTGTATAACAGGCATCTGTTCAAATTTATTTTTTAATTTTCTAGAGACAGGGTCTTTCTCTGTTGCCCAGACTGGAGTGCAGTGGTGCAGTCATAGCCTTGACCTCCTGGGCTCAAGTCATCCATCTGCCTCAGCCTTCTGAGTAGCTGAAACTACAGACACCCTCCACCATGCTCAGCTAGTTTTAAAAAATGTTTTTACAGACCAGGTTTTACTATGTTGCCCAGGCTGGTCTTGACCTCCTGGCTTCAAACAGGCCTCTCACTTTGCCTCTTGAGTAACTGGGATGACAGGCACGTACTGCCACATCCAGCAACTCGGTATCTTTTACAATCTGTGCTTTGCCAAGGTGGAGTACACACTAACACAAAGAGGCAGTTTACACAGAGAGTTCATTACCTTGACTCTACGCTGTGTTGTCAGGTTCCAAGTGTGAGTGAATGTTAAGATAGGAAGAAAAGAGCCAGCCGGTAGATGGACACGTGTCTGAAAGAAAGGGGAGGCCAGCTGGCAAATGGCGAGGAGCTGTGTGCGGGAGGAGCCCATGGGAGCTCGATATGGGCTGAGGCCGATCCCCTCTGCATCCACGGAAGTTCCACCAAGTAGCTGGTGCATTCTGCATTCAAGGTGTTTGTTGTTGAAGAGGAGAACATCTTTCAGACATGTACAGGATATTTTCTGAAGACACAGGTATTCAGTCAATGGTATTCTAATTCTGGAGCTATAGGAATACGCCAAAGAAAGAGACCCCAGATAATGACAGATCATGTTTTTTTTTTTTTTTCTCTGACAGTCTCCCTTTTCTTTAGAAACAAACAAAAAAATGTTGGTGAAAAGAGTAATGAAGTTGACATTTTGCAGGATGCATTTTGCCATGATTACCTCTGAAGAGCTCCTAACTCCAGCTCATTCTCCAAGGAAATCTTGGCATTTACACTGTGGTCAAATCGACTTTCTCCACTTGTTCATGATGAAAGAGAAAAGTGTATGTGAACTTGTCACTTGGGAAATTAAAAGTGGAGTAAAGTGAAGTTCCAAGTCTCAAGTGACCCCATGAGTGGGAGCAAGAGGGTCAGGGCTCCAAGCAGGGTTTCCCAGGAACAATTTTGTAGTGTTCAACTTCAGCATCCCTGCAAGATAGAATACCGCCTTTAGTTTTTCTGTAGCTGAAGTTTTACACTTGGCATATTACTTTTTAGTTCCTTTAGCATAAAACCCGCACAGGTGGCCTTGGTGACGAAGCCCCTCACAGTAGTCCCTCCTCTACCCTTGGAGGGGCTGCCATCCACCTGAGTGTTCTGTTTGGCTGCAGCACCCTCATGCTTCTCTGCCCCAGCTGATGCGGTTCCCTCTCTCTGACGTGCTCTGTTCCTTTGCCTTCCTGTGCAGGGCTCACCGGCCCAGACCAGAGTGTAGACTCATCCTGGGGTACAGTTCGACCAGCGCACCCAGGGCAGGGCCAGATGCCAGGGCAGGGCTGTGCCTGCATAGCCCTGTGTCTGGCTCTCTGGCAGGACGCTGGTCATGCCGTGTCATGATGTTTATATACACCTCTGTCTTCTCACACTGGCCTGGGAGCCACCTGGTTTCAGGGACTGTGTTTTATCTATCTTCAGGGCCCTGCTGCCTAGCCTCATGCCTGGCACTCCTGGGTCCCCTCTCTGTTTTCTGAAGCCTAGTTTTGTGGGTTTTCTGTGAGCTGTCAGCACACAACGTGCCGCGATGCCACTCAAGGGGCTCTCACGTGCAGTGGACATGGCGAAAGGGCAGCAGGGATCATAACAGACTGTGCCCTCCCTGCCCCTCCCCTGCCCACTCCACTCGCCCCAATCTGCAGTGCAGCTGGAGCCTCCTTGTGCCGCGTTCTCTTGTGATGTCCAAGCGACTGTTGTATTAAGCAGAGCTTTGATATGTTTATTTGTTATCAAAAATATTAGCTCTGCAGACACTTAGTCCTCCAGCAGCAGCATCCCTCACCCGATAAGGATTAAAAGAGAGGGAAAAGGATGCATGGGAGAAAACAACCCATCAGGGGGTTCATCTCACCCCACACCCTTACTGTAGGGTTCTGCACCTGCCACTCTTCCTTCCCCAGATTCGAGTTTGCTTCCCCTAAGGCTCCCTGGATTAACCATCACACATCCCCACGGGGCTTCATGAGACTGGGAATGAATCTGGACACAGGCTCTTGCCGGCTTTTTAGGAGGCACCGCAGTTTGCTCCCACCTCCACCTTCCTCCCACTGTTTCTTTACCCCTCCACTGTCCTCAGCATCCTCCCCCTGAGATAAATCATTCTGCCAGGTTCTCTGCCTGCCTAGTAAGTTAAGCAGTGCTGGCTGTGACCCCGAGCCCCACCTGTGATGAAATAGCAACTTGAACACTGTGGGACTTTAAACTGAGCTTAAGGAGGACGGCCAGACATTTATGCCTACGTACAGACAGATTTGTGTATGCACACATCTCTACCATTGGCACACTGTTGGCTTCTTCCTGATTTTAACACAGCTTTTATTTTATTTATGTTTTTGAAATGGGATCTCACTCTGTCACCCAGGCTGGAGTGCAGTGGTGCAGTCATGGTTCATCACGGCCTCGACTTCCCAGTCTCAGGCGATCCTCCCACTTTAGCCTCCTGGGTAGCTGGGACCACAGGCATGTGCCACCACGCCCAGCTGATTTTTGTATTTATTTATTTATTATTTATTTATTTATTTATTTTTTGGAGAGAGAGGATTTCACCATGTTGTCCAGGCTGGTCTGAAACTCCTGGGTTCAAGTGATCCTCCCGCCTTGGCTTTGCAAAGTGCTGGGATTACACGTGTGAGCCATACTGCCTAGACAACTTTGTTTTTGTTTTTAAAGAAACTGTAAAGAGGCCAAAGATTTAGGACAAAGGAGCTCATTACCATTTTTGGAAATCACTTTTTGAGGGAAGATCTTCCCTTTGTATTTGAAAATCTGTCAGTAATAGTCTTCACTAGTTGGAGTGGGGAAGAAAGCTTTTAATTTCACTTTTGAATTGTTGATTACACTGGTTCCCTCCACTCCCTTGCCCCCGCCTTTATTCTATTTTTTTTGTTTGTTTGTTTACTTTTCTTCACTTTTAGTGGTAGAGTCTTCTTTAAAAATAAATTCTTAGGTAGAACCCAGTACATACACGGTAAGAATTCTAGCATGAATTTATATTTTCAATTTTATAACATTTATTCTAAATTGTGTCAGTGAGAACACACGTTAACATGTTGCTGTTCGCGTTGGGTATTGATCGCAGTGGGGCCTGGGCAGGTTGTATTTCATTACATTTTCCGAGTAGTGGTTGAGAATCTGGAGGGGTTGGGGTGAACCAGACTGAAAAAGCACTGGTCAGAAGTGACCTTAATGGAATCCAGCCACGGAACTAATATGATCTGATGCTTGGAGGAAAAGATCTTTATGCCTGGCACTGCCTACAAGATACTCAGTGGCCCCAGTGTGATCTCAGCCTGGCCCAGCCCTCCCTGCTCTTTGGCTTGCAGACTGCGGCCACCACCTGGGCATATCGGCTGTGCTGCTGAACGCAGGAGAGCAGCAATGGCCACACTCTGTCTCCCCGGCTACCCTTGGGTCATGGTCAGGGACATTCCATGTGGCTGGATTTCTTCTGGCCCCTCATCCTTCTTGACACAATTGCTTTTGCAAATTCCCTGTGAACTCTGGGATAGAAAACTTTATTAGCCACAACCTATTTGTAATGTCATTCCTGACAATTTGCAGATAGCCCTGGAGGTCACACTGGGAAGTTTCTTGAGTTGACATCCTTGATCATAATCTTTTATTAACAGGATATAATAAAAGTATAAGCTCAGACCACCTCAGCATTTAACACTGATCTATCATAAAACTGCAATTTGGAGAGGTGGATGTGTATTACACACCCCTCGTTTAAAAAAATCAACAAAGCAAAACATGCTGCTCTTTCTAATTGCGACTCTAATCTCAGTTATGAAGAAATTCATTCTTTCTTAAGAAAGAATACAGTGTCTTAGTTCGTTTTCCATAACTTGTAACAAAATAGCTGAAACTGGGTAATTTATAAAGAACCTTTTCTTTATTTCTTACAGCTATGGAGGCTGGGAAGTCCAAGGTGGAGGGGCTGCATCTAGTGAGAACCTTCTTGCTGTGGGGGCCTCTTTCTGCAGAGTCCTGAGGCATTGTGGGTCATCACATGGCTGGGGGGCTGAGTGTGCTCATATGCTAGCTTAGGTCTCCCTTCCTCTTAAAAAACCACCGGCCCACTGCTGTGATGACCCATTAATCCACAAATGGGTTAATCTGTTCATAAGGGCAGAACCCTCACAATTCAGTCACCTCTAAAAGGCCCCACCTCCCGATACGGCCACATTAGGGATTGCATTTCAATGTAAGTGTTGGCAGAAACAAATATTCAAACCAAAGCACAGAGTTGTTCTTACTACGCACACTGATAGAGATGATCAGAAGATAAGATACTATATTTAAAAACATGCATACAGTGAACCACAAACACCCTCATTCATTCTCAACATATGAGTGCTTGAAAGATGTTTTCTTCCATTGGAATGTGCCTGGTTATCTGAAGTCTGAGTGTGATCTGAGCCAACCGGGTGACAGTGTTAATTACTGATGTGCAAAAATTAAAGAACACTCAATTCTGCACCATCATCTCTGAATGTGGGCACTTTCCTAGAATGATGAGGAGCATTTTACAGTGTAAGTTCAATCCCCCTAAGTCTGACAGTGAACTGATATTAGATGGTTGTTCAAAACAGACTTCCCTCTCTCTTTTTCATCTTGCTATTTTCATTTCATCTTTTTCTTTTACAATTGGCTTCCCACTTTCCAAGTAAGTGTTGCCATACCCCAGTAGCTTTAGTGCAATGCCCAGAACCATTTTGGCCTGTGTTTCTGATGCTTCATTATCTAGTTTGAATAAAAGAGCAGCCCTGGGTCCTCCAATTTCAGTAGGTGCTATTCAGGGCACCTGTTGGCTTGGCATAGTTATGGGTTTGAGTTGTGAAATATGGACCCTTCCATGTGGGTATCAGCACAGAGAAAGCACAGGACATTAGTGGTAGGAAAGAAAAAAGAAACAATACCTTTCCCCTAGGTTCCAGTGCATTATTTTGGTTCCCTTCCACTGACTTATCCTCATATAAATGCAAGTGTTCACAGCTAGAAGCCTCGAAGATGCTTCCTGAATTCAAGCCCAGCATCTTCAGTCTGGGGTATACAGAGTATGTGAGGAAGCTGCAGGATACACCCCAGCAGTTCTGTGTCATTAACAGTATTTCATACAGGAATAGCTTCTGAATTCACATTGTAAGCATCCACAGTGAATCTGAAACAAGCTTTCTGAGATTTCCCTTTCGAAGGTGATTTTGGGTGTGTGTGTTCTCACATCAGTGAAGCTAGGAAATCCAAGCTACGAGAGTTAATCTCTGTTCCAAGGCGGGTAAGCACCTTAATGTTTTCCAAGACTCTTGGTGCTTATTCTCATGTTTAAAATGTCCACAGAAATATATATTACCCTTCAACAAAAAGTTACCAAAAGGTTAAAAGAAGGAAATGACAATATTCCTTTAAATGTGTTAGTGTTTCAAAGCCTTACTAAGAAATAGTAGAAGAAATACTACTAATACTACTTGCTAAGAAATATTAGTTGCTAATACTATAATACTTGCTAAGAAATGTTATTTTTTCATAGTCTTATCCTGAGAGGAGTAACGGGTTGACCATGTAGCCTTAAATCTTTATCCTTAGGACACCCTGGATCGTACCTTAAAAATCAGACTTATTATCAAATAAATGTATTCAACCTAGATAAATTTAAAATGGGCATGGAAGCCATGAAATTACCAACTCTGAAGCATCTAAAGTTGAATCCTTTCCCATGACCTAAGATTCTCCATCATTTAGTAATAAATGATTTACCAGTGGTTCTCAAACTTGGCTGCACGTTTGAATCACTGGAGATACTATTGTTATGCTTAGGCCACACCACAGGCCAGTTAAATCATAATCTCCAGAAGTGGTCCAGTTATTAGTATATTTGGAACTCCTCAGATAATTCTAGCATGTATCCGAGCCTGAGACCCACTGGATTAGACTATTCTTGCATTTTTATAAAGAAATACCTGGCTGGGTGCGGTGGCTCACACCTGTAATCCCAGCACTTTGGGAGGCCGAGGTGGGCAGATCATGAGGTCAGGAGATCGAGACCATCCTGGCTAACGCGGTGAAACCACGTCTCTACTAAAAATACAAAAAATTAGCCGGGCGTGGTGGCGGGCACCTGTAGTCCCAGCTACTCGGGAGGCTGAGGCAGGAGAATGGCGGGAACCCAGGAGGCAGAGATTGCAGTAAGCCAAGATCGCACCACTGTACTCCAGCCTGCGCTACAGAGCAAGACTCTGTCTCAAAAAAAAAAAAAAAAAAAAAAAAAGAGAAATAACTGAGACTGGGTAATTTGTAAGAAAAGAGGTTTAATTGGCTTATGGTTCTGCAGTCTGTACAGGAAGCACCATGTTTCCTATACGTGCAGACTGCAGAACCTGCATCTGCTCGGCTTTTAGGGAGACCTCAGGAAGCTTACACTCATGGTGGAAGGCAAAGGGGGAGCAGGCATGTCACACGGCGAAAGCAGGAGCGTGAGAGAGTGGGAGGGGGAGGTGCCACACAAGAAGCCACTGTCTCAAAGACAGCACCAAGTCATGAAGGATCCACCTCCATGACTTGAACACTGCCCTCCAGACCCCACCTTCAAGTATTGTTGATTAAAATTTAAGATGAGATCTGGGCAAGAACAAATATTCAAACTGTATCACCCATTCACTGGTAACTTTTCGTGGATGGTAACAGAAATAGGAAAGAAATACACAGTCAAATCTTAGAACCTTTTTCCCTCTAGTATGTAACTTTGGAATGTCTGTAGTCTGTATGACTTTTGGAAGGCGAGAATTAATTGTTCGTGTGGTCATTCATTCGTTCATTCATTCTTTCTTTCTTTCATGAACATTCCTTGAGTATTGGTATGTGCTAAGCACTGGATTTTCCACACTGAATTGGACCTAACTTATCTCTCCTTCGGTCTAAAGACCACCAAGCCTCAGCTGGACCTCTAGAACTATTCTAGACAAGAACAAATAAATCACTTGGGCATTTCTGTATTGGTCCAGGCATTGTGGATGCTGATGTGGGAAAAGGAAAAGCAGGTCTTTTCTGTGTAAACAACTTCATGTCTCAAGCAATTCTGTTCTGTGTCCAGCTGTCAAACTTGTCTGTGTAGATGAAGAACCTATTGATGCACAAGTTGTCACCAGGTTCTGTATAGCAAGGACTATTCCAGACAACACTGAATATGGGCTTAGAATCAAACTTGATGGTTCTCATATACACCTTAATGCACACTGCCTCATTATAAATTTAGATTCATTGATTGTTAGAGTTGGAAACGACCTTGGAGACTTTCCGGTCTGGCTGGTTAATTTCTAGACAAGGAAACTGAGACCCAGGAAGGTGGTGTGGCCAGAACGTGGTCATAGGGTCAGAGAGGGAACCGGCTCGTTGATGCCCCTCCTGTGGGACCATTACAGGCTCTAGCCCTGCATCCCTACACATATGAGTGCTGACTATTCCCCCACACCGGGTACCTGCATTGTGCTAAGGAGGCCTGGGGTGCTCTTAAGAAAATACCACAGGACCAGCCTGGGTAAGGTGGTGAAATCCCGTCTCTGCAAAAAGATACCGAAGTTCGCTGGGTGTGGTGGCAAATGCCTGTGGTCCCAGCTACTTGGGAGACTGAGGTGGGAGGATCACTTGAGCCCAGGAGGCCGAGGTTTGCAGTGAACTGAAACCACACCACTGCCCTCCAGCCTGGGTGACAGAGAGACCCTCTCAAAGAGAAAACTGCCATTTGTGCACAACGGTTTTTATTGTCATTTGTTTGTTTATAAGGATTCAAGGAAAAATTCACTTCACAGCGAGTATCAACATGTAGTACTTAATCTTTAAAAAATAACAACAAAACTAGCTTACAGACTTAAGAGCTTAGTTGATTTAGGTATCATAGTCTTGGCTCCTTAGTTGCCCATTGAGTATAGCTCCATCTTCTGGCAGCAAAGAGAGGTGATCTGAAGCTTAGAATTTTGAATTCTGCTCATTTCCTTAAGCGGCCTATCGTCTATAACACAAGATCTCTAACTACTGAGTAATATGTTACATATGTGTGTGTGTATATATAACATTTTTATATAAACACATGTATATACATATGGATAGAAAAATAACAAGATGACACATTTTGATGTTCATTTAACAAATGAGGAAGTCAAATCAAAGTATTTAACGACTTGTTCAAAGTCTTGTAGTTAGATGTATCAGAGCTAAGATGCAAGCTAATCTCTTGATTGCTTGTGCAATTCCACTAATCAGTATGCATTTCTTTTTGTGTGCACCTTTATGGATATATTTTGGTAAACTTGGTGAACTTTGGTAATGATTTTCATCAAGAACTTTTTAAAAGCACCTTTCTGGCCAGGCACAGTGGCTCACGCCTGTAATCCCGGCACTTTGGGAGGCTGAGGCAGGCTGATCACGAGGTCAAGAGATTGAGACCATCCTGGCCAACATGGTGAAACCCCATCTCTACCAAAAATACAAAACCTGGGTGACAGAACGAGACTCTGTCTCAAAAAAAAAAAAAAAAAAAAAAGAACTGGGGTGGCCCAGAGGAAAGGTGATAGGTGCTGCGAGCTGTGAGAAACAGCAGAGGGGTCTCAGTGGAGGTGATAGAGAACTGAGTCTTAAAGGATGAATATTTTCATAAGAAGATAGGAGAGTGATGAGCACACTCAGAAGAAGGTGTGCATAGTTGGGGAGGGCGGGGTGTGCGAGAGCTGCCTGCGTTCAGTAAAATGTTGGTGTGGGGCAGGGGTGGAAGATGATGTGGAATGAGCAAGTAAAGACCAAATGATAGGGGATGGGGAGAGGGAAGTGCTGGGGAGGGAAGGGCATGGTCCGTGCCTACGGCTCCACCCCCAGGTCCGTGCCCACGGAACTAGGTGAGGACGGGTATTTCTGTTTTTGCGCCCAAAGGTTGCATTCCCCAAGACTACCCTGGCCCACCATGTCCCCATCCTGTGTCTATAAAAACTCTAAGACTCTAGTGGGCACGCACACAAGTGGCTGGACATCGAGAGGAATGCACCAGCAGACACAGGCACCAGAAGATGCCATCAGGCCATCGACCGGCAGAACGATATGGAGTTTGGCTAGGGCAGTCAGAGGAGAGCCCAGCTGCTGGGCAGCGTGACTACAGGAGAAAACCACCTTCCCACTCCATCCCCCTTCTGCCCTCCCCATCCACCTCACCGAGAGCTACCACTCCATAAAAAACTTTGCACTCATTCTCCAAGCCTACGTGTGATCTGGTTTTTCCAGTACACCAAGGCAGGAACCCCAGGATACAGAAAACCTTCTGTCCTTGTGATAAGGCAGAGGGTCTAATAGAGCTGATTAACACAAGCCGCTTACAGATGACAAAACTAAAAGAGCACCCTGTAACACACGCCCATGGGGGCTTGTGGAGCGGTAAGCATTCACCCCTAGATTCTGCTATGGGGTCGGAGACCCACAACCTGCCCATCTGCATGCTCCCCTAGGGGTATCAACAGCTGGCACTGAGGAAGGGAGCCACTCCCCCTGTCGCACGCCCTGCGAGTGGGATAGGGGAACTTTTCCCATTTCACAAGTAACAAGTAACTTATAAGCCATGCCGTTGTTCGAACTTTCTCCTATACTACAGGGAGCAGGTGGATTTCAAGTTAAGAAGTTTTATCAGCTCTATATTTTGGAGAGATCACTCAGGAGACAGCATGGGAAATGGATAGGAAGAGACTGAGACCAGAGGGAGTTGAGGAGAACAATTAAGTGGTTATAAATTGTGAATGATCGTCTGTGAAATAGGAATAATAATGCCTACTTTATAAGGCTGTTGCAGAATGAAATAACACCTGCGAATGTACATGTTTATTAAAATGAAAGGTATTACTTTTAATACCATCTGGCCAGTATTTCAGTGCTGTCACTGTTCTTGTGACTGACAGTGTCCCAGTTTTCTCAGCATTATTTCCCACACTGCTTATAATGTGAGAAAACAAGAATTTGACCTTAGTAAGGAGGAAATGATTTTTTTTCAATTTCAAAAAAACATAAGTGTTTACTTAGACAAACAGAAGTGTTTTGCCAAGACCCCACAATATCCTTCAGATACTTTTGAGGCAATTCCATGCCAGGGAACCACAGCCTCTCTTTTTGTGTGAATAAAATTTCAACTTTCTGGGCTGCTTAGAGTGACAGTGGTGGGTGGTGAAAGACTTGGTCTTCTATGGCGTTTGCCTGTGGAGAGAGGCCTTTCACAGACTAGACTGCGAACCCGGAAGTGCCTGAAAAACGGACCGGAAGCTGATTGCAGCACATTGAGGTAAATTCCTCCTTGCACATTTCAGGGCAAGCGGTGCCTCGCTATCCCACCTCATCGTGTCTTATAATCAGTTTCACTCTTGTCTCTCCCTTCCGATTATATTTTCTTCCATCCCTTGTCTTCATCTGGCGTCCATAATGTAGGTGGGTCAATGCCCATTACTAGAGAATAGCAATACCAAGGAAAGGGATTTTGTGATCTTTTCCTTCCTCTGAATACCTCATAATTGCTGCCATGGATGCCCTGGAACTCAGTAAAATGATGGAATGGAAAAAGTGAGAAATGCTGAACTTTTTTTCTCCTCTCCTCTTTTGTGCTTTTCTTTTTCTTTCTTTTTCTTTTTTTTAAAATTTTCCACATTTGCCATGGAGTTAAAATTGTAGATCCTTGAAATGGGGAACATGAGGGTGGAGGGGAAGATGTTACTCTCACTCCACAGGAGCACATGTAGTCAGTAGCAGGCTGACCCTTTGGGTCCTGATGTTCCCTTACAAAGCTTGGGGGCTTTGTAACAGGGTCTACTTGTACATTTGGTATCAGTTATTTTTTATGCATGAATTAATTTTAAAATGTTTTCTTGGCTTTTTCTGGAGTTTTCTTGCTTGGCTGTCAGTTACTGTATGGGCAGAAGTCTGCTTCAATGCCCATGTGCTGTTTCCCATTCAACTTGACTCTCTCTGCCTGGACCCACTTCCCTCTATCCATTTCTGTGCATTATTGGAGATTATGGAGGTTTTCATGTACGTTACCATATAAACCATTTTCTCTCTGTATATAGATGTGTCAGCTTATGCTTACTTTGGGCCTGGTAAATGATAAGTGATGAAAATTAAGTTGAGGTTCTTTTTATCACCTGAAGTTGTTTTCAGTGACATTATTATGGCTTTGAATTATGCACATTTCAGGACATTTTGCTATTTCAGAGTCAACATCCCTTATGGATGAAGATCCTCTTGGCCATATTTTGGAAAGAGTGTTGACCTCTGGGATTTAACTGTGCAAGTTGACAGAATCTCCATTTTCGATTTGCCTGTAACTGACATCTCTGCCTCTTTTCTCTGTTCACTTGATTCTCTTTTTTGATGACACTAGCAGATACGGGCTAAGGAGAGGCTCTTTCTAATTACTCTGGACTTCTCCCTATTCCTTCTGCTTTTCAACATCTCTTTTTCTGATTCAGTTTGACCTACTAGAATTTCATCTGTTAGGATGTTTACAACCGAGTATCTTGAGCACATCCACTGGATTCAAGATAATTCAAGAAATCTCTGCACCCACAGAAGTGGATATTATATTGTTAATGATGGCATATTAATACTTTGACTTTAGATGTTATAATTTTATAGAAATAACAATATGAGCTCTTGGATATTCTCATAACTTAGTTAAGTTATAGCATAATTGCTTTAACATGGGCTTGGGAGTGAGAATAGACTTAGATTGAATCTCAGCAATGACAATTGTGAGTTCTGTGATCTTGGAATACTTACTTAGCCTCATGGGATCTTAGTCTCCTTCCTCATTTTCTCCTCTTTTAAAAATTGAGAAAATAATACCTACTTCATAGACTTGTTAATAGTAAATGAAATAATTAAAAATACTTAACACAGTCTTAACATATAGTTAACAATAAATGGTATAATACAACAGCAATATAAGCCAGGCCTAACAAAAGTTATAAAACTAGCTTATCACTAGGTTTAGATTTGTGACATCCCAGGGGACTGAGGAAATTGCACTTATCACAGAAAAGTCACAGCTGAAATGTTTAAGAAAACAATGTAAGAGAGGTTGTCAAAATTCCCAAACATATAAAGGGTAGAAGATGAGATCTATAGACTGGAAAGCTTGACTTCAATGCACAGCAAAATTCTGGAACAGAAAATTAAGCAGATGGTTTGTGATCATTTAGTAAAGACTGTAGTGGTTGCTAGGAGCTAACATGGGTTTACTAAGAACAAATCTTCCCAAACATCCCATTTCCCTTTTAAATAGTATTATGTGATGTGTAGAGCTGAGGAATTCTACTTCTGCAAAGCATCTAATTGTCTCCTTACGGATGGGATGGTAAAACACAGGATGGTAAAACAATGTCTAACTGCTAGGTTTGCAGCTAGACAGCAATCGAAGCCAGCTGATTAATGTCATGGTTGTCTTGATGGGGGTCTCTGGTGGAATACCATGGAGCTCTGACATGTAACCTTCCATTTAAAATTTTAATTAGGAATTTGAATGAAGACACATGGGATGGATATGTACCAAATACACAGATGGCCCGAAGTTGGGAGGGATAATAAGAGCAATAGATGAGTCAATCAGCATTCAGAACGCTGCTGATCATCTGAAATGCTGCGTGGAATCCAGAATGATTGGATTTAATGAAGCTAAAGGTGAAGACATTAAGCTCTCACAATATCAACCTGAGTAGGAAAGGAGATTGTGTTTGCTAGAAGTTCAAATTAAAAGGATCTGGTGATTTAATTGGCCCTAAACTGGATGTTCAGTAATTAACTATGTGCCATGCTCTTTGTTTGGCACTGGGGTGACAGTAGTGAAACAGTCAAAAGTCCCTACCTACCTGGAGTTTATATTCTCTGTGTGCCAGTGGTTATGCAGTGGTTCAAAACTACAACAATGAACTTGTTAGGTTTTATTGGTAGAAGTGTAATATCCAGCTCGTGATGGTTACTAGTTCTACTTTCCTTTTTTTTTTTTTTTGAGACAGAGTTTTGCTCCTGTTGCCCAGTCTGGAGTGCAATGGCACGATCTCGGCTCACTGCAACCTCCACCTCCCGGGTTCAAACGATTGTCCTGCCTCAGCCTCCAAGTAGCTGGGATTATAGGCACGTGCCGCCATGCCCAGCTAATTTTTGTATTTTTAGTAGGGATGGGGTTTCACCATGTTGACCAGGCTGGTCTCGGACTCCTGCCATCAAGTGACCTGCCCACCTTGGCCTCCCGGAGTGCTGGGATTACAGGCGTGAGCCACCGTACCCAACCTCTACTTTACTATTTAATACCAAATTCATGATACTGTATTTTATCCTGGGATCAGTATTTCCAGATCTGAATGCTAGAGTCTGGACAAATGAGTGACGATAGAGCAATGAGAAGAATATAAACCATATTGTAGGAAGATTGGTCAGCGATGAGAAGACTAAGCAGAGGCATTATGTCCCTCAAATCTGTGCAGGATATATGGGAAGAAGGTGGAAGCCAGTTCTCTGTTGGTCCTAGGAGTCATTACTAATGACCAGGAAGCTGATCTCTGGTAAACGTGAGACAGACTGCCTGAGAAGTGTTCCAGCTCCAGCCTCTGCATGAGCACCAGGAGGACTGAGACTGCCTTTCTTGTGTCTCGCTCTCCACCAAACTCAGAGTACCTAGGACTGTGCCTGGTACATGGCAAGCGCCCAACAGATATTTATTGAATGAATGATGAAAAGAGGGAATTGAGCATGAAGTGAGCCTTTGCATGGAATAGGCCCTCAGTTGGCGCTTGTGCCCTAGTCCTCAATGCATGGATAGTCATATGGCATTTTTTGAAAATAACTCATGCACTGAAATAATGTTAAAACTTTACGTTCAGCTTTGCATATTGTAAGGAATGTGAGGGTGGAATAAAGTACCTGAGAACAGATGTGGGAGGCCAGAATAATTTTTTTTAACCATGTTTGAACAGCTCCAAGTTAATTAAACCACTTTTCTTAAGAGACATTAAGAGGCCATTTTTGGATTTATTTGAAATTTCTCAAGTATGCTTATTCAAACATTACTCATTCCAGCTCAACTCCCATCATCTTCTTCAGGCCTTCTTCATAATTCTGACCCATTCAGGGCTTTGCTTTCTCTGAACTTAAAGGCAGTTCTACAGATTTTAGCATTTGATTCTTTTCTAATTTCTTCCTGAGTTTCTCTGCCTAGATGATAAGCTTTTTGATAGCAAAACTTATTTTTTACTTTTCTTTTCTTCCAGACACATAGCAGAAATGCAGCAAATGACAATTGTTTGATTGGTTGATGGAGCGATATTAATAAAATGTCTTTCCAGCCACTGTGAAACTGCTATTTTGATTGTCCCTGCTGTGTGCAATACTTCTTTGGAACGCTGCAATGAATTAAAAGCAATTTCTAGTCAGCACTCATGTGAGACATAGCAGGTTAAATAGGCTTTAATTCTCTATCCCATATATCAAAGGAGGGGACTGTAGTCCTAATTTATTGGGGTCCGCCACGTTGGCTAGGCAAGTGCTTTGTACAGACTTGATTCTTTGCATTATTGTTGAATCTGAATGAATGACTGAACTCTGGGGCTAAGACAGCCTTCTTGACTCAACCTCCAAGGCAGACTAGGGCTGCAGGTGCCAATCTCTAAACCCAATTTAGAGACTGAGTGATGTAAGCAGAGTGATTGGATTTAGCACATGAAAATGCAGCTTGCCTAGTTACATCTGAACTTCAGATAAACAACCATGCAGTACTTGGGACGTACTTAAACTGCAAAAGTATTCACCATGTTGCTACAATTCAGATGTAACTGTGTGCCAGGCACTTTCTCTGGCCACTCTTCATATAATCCCATTCCTCCTATTTCTCCAGAAATCTAGGCTCTTCATTAACTCTCAAATGAGCTGGACTAAAAGAAAATGTTTATGACCATGTGATTGATTGCAATGGCAAATTACAACAATTTTTCCAAAAAGGGAAAATCTACATAATGCCTACTTTTTGTGGGCATATTCTTTTAGGTATATCCAATAGTGATAATGCCATGATTTGTAGCATCTTGGTAGTCTCAAGTTAAGCTCTCTTGGTTTCCTTGGTGGCATAGTTTATTTGGCTCATATGCTATATGGCTGATAGTATCTTGCTCAGGCCGTGTAGAAACTATGGCTGACAAATAATTAGACTCTATTCTTTAGAATCAGGTGGAATGTGAATTTAGTATAATCTGTTGTTTTAGTTCCTACAAAACAGCTGCATTAAATACTACTAGCTATAGAATTCAAAGGAAAGCCTTAGCAGTCTTTGTTAATTATCTTGTTCTCTTTCATCTCAAAAGGAAGATAATATTCTTGTTTGTTTTCCACCTTATAAACTTCTTTTCGCAGGGAAGACATCACACATTTAGGAAAATGGTTTCCCTTTTTCCTAACTAAATAAGGTTTCTTGCTGTTTAGTGGCAACAGCCTTTCAATATCATTCATTCATTCAGCAAGCATTTATTAAGCAGATTTGTGCTAGGCACCAGGACCAACCAAAATGAACAGTGTAGTTCTAGCTTTCAAGAGGTTCACAAGAATCTGCATGTTATGTGCTTGTCTTTAAATGGTTCAGCAGTCATTTCAATGAGAGGCTTATGGTAAGAGCTAATTATCTCCTTGAGTAATGAAATATTTTTTTTTCTGTCCAATGCTTTAAATAATATCAAGCCTTACATTCTGAGCAGAAACTGCTCTTCATGGATAGTGCCAAGGGCTAGAATTCGGCTGTTTCCTTCTGCCCTGGTTCTTTAGTTAGGACTTAGTTGTTCAGAGTGGGGTCTGCAGGTCAGCAGCACCGGTATCTCCTGGGAGCTGGTTAGACATGCAGCCTCCAAGGCCCCAGCCAAACCTGTTGACTCAGGGCCTGCAGTGGAGCCAGATCCCCAGGCGATTCATTTGCACGTTGAAGTTTGAGCAGTGCTGGTCTCATACGGTATTTCTCAAGCTCTAGTTTGCACTTGTAGATTATCTCAGCATCTTATTACAATACTGATTTCTGGGCTCTGCCCTCAACTTGGATACTCTGTGCTTGTCGTAGGGCCTGAGAATTTGCATTTCTACTAAGCTCTTTGGAGATACTGGTGCTGCCTGTTTGAGAACCACACTTTGAGTAGCACTGATCTAGTTTGCTTGGGAAGCTGAAGTGACATTTGGTAGTGGGGTGGAGTGGGGGGACATGAACCCCAATGAGGGAGTCAGGTTGGTTTTTTTTCCTTACACTGGACCCATGAACATGCCAGAGAAACTGTTCCCTGGAACATATATATTCTCCAGTGTTTTACCAGGTCTCCCTGCTCCCTGACATATGCCTGTCATGGGGGACAGATTTTCATATAATTAAGTGGTCAGGCAAGTCCGTGATGGCCACTGGGAGACAACATAAGAGGGAACAATTCTGCGCAGCGGCCCAGCCCTCTGAGTTGGGCCCTGCAAGATAATAGGATGTGGGCAGGTTTGGCCCATTTCTGGGATTCACGTGAAGCAACAATAGTTAATCCACTCTTGCTAAACTGTAGGGTATTGAGCCTTAGGAACGAAGAGGAGTGGAGACCAGGGAAGGACTGTTAGGAAATGGGTCTGGAAAAAGTTTGGGGACAAGATCCTGAAGTCTGAAATGTTTTTGTTCAGGAGTTTGGATTCTGTTTTGTAACCTTTTGCTACAGTGCTGTCTGTTTTGAAACGTTTTCCTATCTAACTGTACTTACTATTTTGTGTGTCTTATTTTTTTTTTCAGGATTAAGCATGAAAATATTGTTGCCCTGGAAGACATTTATGAAAGCCCAAATCACTTGTACTTGGTCATGCAGCTGTAAGTACCTTGTTTGACTGATGAGTTTTGAACCAATTTGCAAACTCCAATGTCTAAAGGGATCAGGTGGGAAAAGAAATGACTGAAGTGGGCCAGGTAAGGTAGTAGGGAGCAGGGAGGCCTGCGGGATACCAGAGAGGCCTGTATCCAACTAAAGACGGTGGGCTGCCCATGGGAGTCTACAGGCCTCCCTTGAACCAGCCTGCAGCTGCTGGGCTGGACTAATAACCTAGAGCCTCAGCAGTGAATGTGATGTTCCTACTGCAGGATGTTTGTATTGCCTTCTAATATGTCAGGGCCAAATGTGGCTGCCTGAAGACGCTTCAGTGGGCCCACTGTGAGGTACACTTTGCTCCTGTCTCTAGGAGAAACTCCCACCCTTGTCATCCTTTCCAGGGATGCCGGGGGAGGGAAGCAGATGGTAACTGTGTATACCCGTTTCTTCCCTTGTACTCTTCCTTTGACAGATAAGAGCACATGTGATTGAAAAGGGAATTTGCGCCAGACGTAAGAGAAGTATAATTGGCGTCAGACCATGACATTATCCCCCTCATTAGGTTATTTTTGCATTCCATTAACACTGGAGATTACTAAAAGAGGGAAGAAATCAGAAAGCCAGATACTCGAATAGAGACTTTACTTGAACATGTATTTTTAAAAATTTAAGCTGAAATTAGCCTCCCTGCCTGCATAAGTGCTTTACTCTAAGCAATATGGTTCCTATGAATATCCCAGGGCTGCATTGAGTAGACTTAACTGATAGAAACTGTGTCAGAATATTACGCTTTAACCATTACCTGAATGAATAAATGCTGGAACATCATATGATTAAGTTTACCAACTGAGGAGATTTTTGTTGGAGATTAGAATATAGACTTAATTTCATGATTTATTAATGATTTTCAGACTTGGGATTGTCAAGGGTGTGTAGAATTGATGATTAGGCTCACAATTTCTTTTCCATAGATTCTTATTTTCCTTATGAATGTTTAAACAACACATTAACTTGGGATCATGTTAGGATGCAAATAAGTGTTCATCGGTGCATTTAGTTAACCTTTCATGATCTTCAAAATATTTTTGTAGGTTATGATATTTTTGTATAAATATTTTAAAGCTGTCTATGCCAGAAGCATATGTATGATTGCTGTCTGTCAAATGGCAGTTCTAGGTGGTGACTAGCAGTTTTAGAGATTTATACGTTATAGTCAGCCGTGATATAAGTCAAAGAAGTTTTTGACTACTGGGTTCCATGTTAACTCGAGTTACCTAAGTGTCATCTTTTCTAGTTCCTTGTTCTTCTCTTCGTGTTACAATTTGCCGTATTTCTGGTTTTTCCTAGAGAGCACTAGTTCTCCCCAAATTTGGGAGCACCCCCTAGAAGTTCTTGTGACTTTGCTTTATGCGAAGTCTGCTCTATAAAGATGAAAGTGCATCACTTTCTCATCAAATATTATTGCATAATTGGAAGATTATGAGATTTCAGTGGCGACCAAATGCCCCGCAAAATGTTAGCTATGTATTTAAATGTGTGTTTTTTCACTGGTAATGCAAAATCTACTAATACTCAAATCCAAAGCTATATGGATCTACTTGTTTAAGTTTTGTGTTAATGGAACTATAACCAAATATCAGTTAAAGCACCTCAAATGTGTCCACCTCAGCTCTGCCTCTTATTAGCCGGGTGAACTGGGGCAAATAACTGGGCTTCTCTGGGTACCAGTTTCCATAATGGGAAAATGGGGATAATATTTTCGTTAGAGGATTATAGTGAGTAGTGAAGGAGAAAAGTGTAGTAAGTAATCTCACAATAATAGGTCTTCAGTACACGTGGTTTCTCTATGGATATCTATATCAGTTCATCACTGTGTCTCTACAGATGGTCTTTAATTTTATGAGGGAACGTTCAAGCTGATTTAGAATTTGCCTTTCTAAGCAACTTGGGGTTGTATACTACCAACAAAAGTTATCGTAAATATGGGTTGACATAAAAACATAAAAATGTCTGGAACAAAACCAACCTTAGAACAAAGCCTGGAAGTCATATGAGGACACCGCTATCCCTGCCCCTCCCTGAGCTTTTCTGTCAAGGAATTCCTCCCTCTTTTGTGTTACAAAACAAAAAAAAAAACCTCACTGGCCCAGCATGGTGGCTCACACCTGTAATACCTGCACTTTGGGAGGCTGAGGCAGGCGGATCATTTGAAGTCAGGAGTTCAAGACCAGCTTGGCCAACATGGTGAAACCCAATATCTACTAAAAATATAAAAATTAGCTGTGCGTGGTGTCAGGCACCTATAGTCGTAGCTACTCAGGAGACTGAGGCAGGAAAATCATTTGAGCCCGAAAGGCAGAGGTTGCAATGAGCTGAGGTCGTGCCACTGCACTGCAGCCTGGGTGACAAGGCACAAGACTCTGTCTCGAAACAGAAAACAAAACACCTCATTTACATGGACCACACTCATTAAGAATTTTTAGTAATTCAGAGAGGAATTAGGGTGGGATTAACTGTTGGGGGACATTGTATGAGATTTGTCAGGCAAATTAATCACAAAATCTAGTTTAGAGGCAATGAATGTTTGAATTACCTAAGTAAAAAAACTATGCACAGTAGTAAGCAGTTCAAAAGCTCTGTTTACACAAAAAAATTATATATGCTAATTTTTTAAATGTTAAATTGTATTTTTTCATTGGTTCTCATTACTTTATAAAAATCAACTTTTGGGAGGTATCATTTATGTACAAGTTACTGTATCCATTTAAATGGACAATTCAAATGAACATGACAGAATTATACCCATAAAGCCACCACCACAGTCAAGAGACAGAAAATTTCCATGCCACTCAAGACTCCTTGGGCCCCTTTGAAGTCTTCTCTTCCTCATTCATGACCCTAGTCAACCAGTGACGTACTTTACTTACTAGAAATTAGTTTATATTTTATAAAATATCGTATAAATTGACTTATATAGTATATACCCTTTTGCGTCTGGCTTATTTCATTCATCATTATTTTGACATTCATCCATGTAGCATGTCTCAGTGGTTCATTCCTTTTTATTACTGAGTAGTATTCCATTGTTATGAATATTACACGTTTTAAACTTTTGTATTTATCGACACTTGGGTGGTTTCCAGTTTGGGAACTCTAATGAGTGAAGTTGCTGTGGACATTCATGTACAGGTCTTTAAGTGTGTACATGTTTGAGTAAAGACTTAGGAGTGGAATGAGTGTGTCATATGGTAGATGTTGTGTTCAACTTTTTAATAAACTGCCTGACAGTTTTCCAAAGTGGTTGTACCATCTTGCATTCTTTTTTTGGCCAGCAGTATATGTCAGTTCCTGTTGCTCTACATTCTTGCTAGTCCTTGAGATTTTCACTTTTAGCCATTCTAATGGGGTGTAGTGATATTGCAGGGTGGTTTTAGTTTGCATTTCTCGATGATGAATCATGTTGATCATCTTTTTATGCCCTGATTGGCCGCTTGTATATCTTCTTTTATAAAGTGTCTGTTCAGATCTTTTGCTCAGTCTTTATTGGATTATCATCACATTATTGGGTTGAAAGTGTTCTTTATGTAGTCCGTAGTTTGTCAGGTACACGTAATACGAATATTTTCTTCCATTTTGTAGCTTGCTTTGCTGTTTTTTTTTAAATGGTGCCTTTTTAAAAAATTCATTGAAATATAATTTACATACTACACAATTCACCCATAAGGTTTACAATGAAATTTTTTTTTTTTTTTTTTGAGACGGATTCTTGCCCTTTTGCCCCAGGCGTAGTGCAGTGGCATGATCTTGGCTCACTGCAACCTCTGCCTTCCGGGTTCAAGCAATTCTCCTAGCTCAGCCTCCAGAGTAGCCGGGATCATGGGCACCTGCCACCATGCCCAGCTATTTTTTGTATTTTTTTGGTAGAGATGGGGTTTCACCATGTTGGTCAGGCTGGTCTTGAACTCCTGAGCTCAGGTGATCCACCTACCTTAGCTTCCCAGAGTGCTGGGATTACAGGCATGAGCCACCGGGCCCGGCCCGAAATGTTTTTTAGTATAGTCACAGGGTTATGCAACCATCACTGCAACCTAATTTTAGGGACATTTTTGTCCCTCTAAAAGAAACCCTATACTCATTAGCAATCACTCTCAATTCCTCCCTCCTTCAGTCTCTTGTGACTACTTATTTTTGGTCCCTATGGATTTGCCTGTTTTAGATTTTTCATATGAATGGAATTATACAATATATGATCTTTCGTGACTGGATTCTCTCAGCTCATTGATTGCAAGATTAATCCATATCGTGTCGTGTATATCAGTACTTCATTCCTTTTTATTACCGAATAATATTTTATTATCTGGATATATCACGTTTTGTTTCTCCCTTTTTCAATTGATGGACATTTAGGTTGTCTCACTTTTTGGCTAATATGGATAATGATGCAGGCATTTTCATGTACAGGCTTTTTTCTGGACCTGCTTTCATTTCCCTTGGGTATATACCTAGGAGTGAAATTGCCAAGTCGAATGACAGCTCTTGTTTTAACATTCTATGGAGTCATCAAACTATTTTCCAAAATGACTATACCATTTTACAATCCCATGAGCAACGTATGGGGATTCCAACTTCTCTACATGCTTATTAACACTTACTCTCTGTCTTTTTGATGATAGCCATCCTGTGGGTGTGAAGTGGCATCTTGAGATTTCAGTTTGTATTTTCCTGATAACTAATGATTTTGAACATCTTTTCCCATGTTAGCCACCTACATATCTTCTTTGGAGATATATATATTCAAATCCTTTATCCTTTGTAAAATTGTTTTGTCTTTTATTGTTGTGTTGTAAGACTGCCTTATATCTTTTATATACAAATCTCTTACCAGACATATGATTTGCAAATGTATCCCCCTATTCTGTAGATTGTCTTTGGACTTTCTTGATAGTGTCATTTACAGCGCAAAAGTTTTTTAACTTTGAGGTGGTCTTGTTTATTTTTTCTTTCGTTGCTTATGTTTCTGGTGTTATACTAAGAAGCTATCACCTAATTCTTTTTTTCTTTTTTTTTTTGAGATGGAGTCTCGCTCTGTCGCCCAGGCTGGAGTGCAGTGGTGCGATCTTGGCTCACTGCAAGCTCCGCCTCCCTGGTTCACGCCATTCTCCTGCCTCAGCCTCCCGAGTAACTGGGACTTCAGGGGCCTGCCACCATGCCTGGCTAATTTTTTGTACTTTTAGTAGAGATGGGTTTCACCATGTTGGCCAGGATGATCTCGGTCTCCTGACCTCGTGGTCCACCCACCTTGGCCTCCCAAAGTGCTGGGATTACAGGTGTGAGCTACTACACCTGACCACTATCACCTAATTCGTAATGGTACCTTTTGAAAAGGAAAGTTTTAGTCGTGATAATGTTCTTTTTTTTTTTTTTTTTGATGGTGATAATGTTCATTTTTTTAATGGTTTGTGCTTTTTGTGTCCTGTGTTAAAAGTGTTTGCCTGTGCAAATAATTTTTTCCTCTGGACATTACATAATTTTGGCTTTTCTTTTCTTTTCTTGAGATGGTGTCTTGCTCTGTTGCCCATGCCTGAGTACAGTGGCGCAATCTTGGCTCACTGCAACCTCTGCCTCCCAGGTTCAAGTGATTCTCCTGCCTCAGCTTCCCAAGTAGCTGGGATTACAGGCGTGCACCATCATGCCCAGCTAATTTTGTGTGTGTGTGTTTTTAGTAGAGATGGGGTTTCACCACAATTGGCCAGGCTGGTCCTGAACTCTTGACCACAGGTGATCCTCCCACCTTGACCTCCCAAAGTGCTGGGATTACAGACCTGAGCCACTGTGCCTGGTCAGTTTTTCTACCTAGGTATATTTCATGATCAATTTCAGTTTAATTTGTATATATAGTATGAAGTAATGACAGTATTCTTTTTTGTCATAGGGCTATCCAATTTTCAGCATCATTTGTTGTAAGTTCTTCAACTTTTTATTTTTTTTTCCTTAAAATTGCTTTGGCTATTCTAGAGTATTTGTATTTTCATGTAGGTTTTAGAATAGACTTGCCTGTTGTTTTTTTTTTCTTAGAGTTTAGCTTTATTGTCCAGGCTCTGATGCAGTGGCACAATATTGGCTCACTGCAACTTCTGCCTCCCGGGTTCACGCAATTCTCGTGCCTCAGCCACCTTGAGTAGCTGAGATTACAGGTGCCCGCAACCACGCCCAGGTGATTTTCTGTATTTTAGTAGAGATTTGGTTTCACCATCTTGCCCAGGCTCGTCTCGAACTCCTGAACTCAGGCGATCCACCTGTCTTGGCCTCCCAAAGTGCTAAGATAATAGGTGTGAGCCACCATGCCCAGCTGCCTTTTTTAATGCTTGTGGGAATTTTGTTTGGGCTTACATTGAATCTGTATATCAATTTGAGAACAGTTGACAGCTTAAAACACGTACCCTTTTTGATTAATAAACGTAAGTGTTTTCATTTTATTTAGGTTTTTCATTGCTCTCAGTGACATTTTATAGTTTTCAGGATGTAGGTCTTCATATACTTGTTCAATTTATTCTGAACTATTTTTTATTCTATTGTAAATGGATCTTTATTTCATTTTTCTGGTTGCTTGCTGCTAGCATATAAAAATATAATTGATTTTTGTGCATTAGTCTCTGACCTTGCTGTATTCACTTACTAGTTCTAGTGTTGTTTTGTAGATTTCTTACCATTTTCTATCTCAATAATCATGTCATCTGAAATTTGCATTAATTGTAGTTGTTCCCTAAAGGAATCCTATTTGGTAAAACTTTAATAGTTTAGTTCTAAATATTAAGTGTATTTTAATGGCGTAATAATATGTCTTTAAAATATTTTATGTTAGATATTTTGAAAATTCAAATTAGCCTCTCTTATTCCCTTTTTGCCTCCATTAGTTATCTAAATGAGTATAAAAAGAAAAAAGCAATGACAGAAAGCCCTGGATATATCAGAATATAACACTACTGTGAAAAGTCTTTGGTTTGGTTTGAGGATTTTGTATCCTGTATTATTTTTGGTGGTTGTATTTTTTGTTTTTGTTTGGCAAGGCTCAGTGGTTTATGCTCCTGATAATCCATCTGTTTCTCTTTTTTTATTAAAAATTTTTGTTCAGTAGTTGGGGTCTCACTCTGTCACCCAGGCTGGAAAGCACTGGAATTACCATATATCACTGCAGCCTCCAACTCCTGGGCTCAAGCGTTCTCCCACCTTAGCATCCTGAGTAGCTGGGACTGCAGGCATGTGCCACCATGCCTGGCTAATTATTTTTACTTTTGTAGAGATGAGTCTTGCTGTGTTGTCCAGGCTGATCTCAAACCCCTGACCTCAAGCAGTCCTCCCAGTCTCCCAATGTGTTGGGATTACACACGTGAGCCACTGTCCCTGGCCCCCATCTTTTCTGTCTGGGTCAGTGAGAAAGTGGAAAGAGTTTTTGTTTTTATTTTGTTTTTGTGTGACTAAAGAGCTTACAGAGTCTTTAGCTTCTAAATATATGGGGAGGATCTAAAACACAACATTTTGGAGGACGGTATTTTACAATGTTTGTGCCTCGGAAAGTGTTAGTTTCCTAGGAAACAGCATCGTGGGCGCTGAGAGGCAACAGGGGATGTGCTAGCACCTTAGTATTATTACCTGTCTAATTGCTATTTCAGTACTATTGCTCTGAGTACTGCAGTAGATTTGTTCCCGTACTGCTGCAGCAAGGGACTTAATTGTTTCCAGAAGTCTATATTTAAATTTTTTTTGGGTTTTTGGAAAAATGCTTTTTTTTTTTTTTTTTTTTTTTTTTTTTCCAGAATTCTGTTTTAGGAACATTCTGCTTTAGATAGGAGGAAGTCATTATGACATTGGGAGAAGTGATAGATGGAAAGTCAGTTCGTTTGGAATTTCTCATCTGACTTGACTTATAGAATATTAATCCAGGGCGAGGCGCTGTGGCTCACTCCTGTAATCCCAGCATTTTGGGAGGCCGAAGCGGGTAGATCAAGAGGTCAGGAGTTCAAGACCAGCCTGGTCAAGATGGTGAAACTCCGTCTCTACTAAAAATACAAAAATTAGCTAGGCGTGGTGGCAGGTGCCTGTAATCCCAGCTACTCAGGAGGCTGAGGTAGAGAACTGCTTGAACCCGGGAGGTGGAAGCTGCAGTGAGCTGAGATCGCACCACTGCACTCCAGCCTGGGCGACACAGTCAGACTCTGTCTCAAAAAAAAAGAAAAAAGAATATTAGTCCATACATTTGGAGATGAAAAAGGCCACTGCCTCAACTCCTCCCCCTTCACAACTGTAACAACTTAGGAAATAAAATAAACTTCAGGCTGATACAATGCAAAGGATAGATCAGAAATACTTTTTAAAAGAAATAGATGATATTGCTGTGGAATTAGAACATATTTCCAATAAGAGTTATATTTCCATATGTGGGTAACTCCTCAATTTGTATCTCCAGCCTGGAGCCCTGTTCAGAACTCTAAGCTTGTGTTTCCAACTGTCTTCTCAGCAGTTCCACTTGGCCAGGTAATAAGCATCACTCACATACCAGATCCAAAATAAACTCGAATTTTCCACAAAATCTGCTTCTCCTACTGTCTATCTCATCTTAGCAAATGGCAACTCCATTCTTCCAGTTGTCCAGGCCAAAAATCTGGAGTCATCCTTGACTTATCCTTTTCTCTTATACCCAACAATCCCATCCCTTGGCAAATCCTGTGGCCACCAGCTTCAGAATATACAACAAATGCAACCACTTCTCCTTGTCTTTATACCTACCGCCCTGTTCCAAACCGCCATCTAAAACATCTGTCTTCCCCCAATCCTACCCCACTGTGCTGTTCCTTTTTGGCATGTTTGCCAGATCTTATCATGCCTTTGTTGGAAAACTCCCATTGGCTTGTCATCTTCGAGCGAAAGACAAAGTCATTGTGGTGGCCTCCAGGGCCCTATGTGTCCTGGCTTCTGGAAACCTCTCTGACTTCCTGTCCCGCCTTTCTCTCTCTCTTTCATTCGGCTGCAGCCTGTCTGGCTTCCTTGCAATTCCTTAAACATGCCAGACCTGCACTGCCATGGGGCCCTTGTTTCTGGTATTCTTTCTGCTGGAATCACTTATTTTTTAATGTTTTTTGTCTGTTTGTTTGTTTGTTTTGAGACGGAATTTCACTCTTGTTGCCCAGGCTGGAGTGCAGTAGTGCAGTCTCAGCTCACTGCAACCTCTGCCTCCCGGGTTCAAGCGATTCTCCTGTCTCAGCCTCCTGAGTAGCTGGGATTTCAGGCGCCTGCCACTATGCCTGGCTTATTTGTGGTATTTTTAGTAGAGACAAGGTTTCACCATGTTGGCCAAGCTGGTCTCTAATTCCTGACCTCAAGTGATCCTCTCACCTCAGCCTCCCAAAGTGCTGGATTTATAGGTGTGAGCCACCACACCCAGCCAGAATCATTTATCTTAATGCCATCATGGAATAATGGAAATATGAGAATTTCTGCCAAGTGTCACCTGTTCATTGAGATATACCCCAAGCTCCCCTGTATAAAATAGCAGCTCCCACCACCACCTCATGCCACACATACATTAATTCCTTATCCCCCTCCCCACCTTTCTCTCTGTAGCACTTGTCGCCATCAGAAAAGTTGACTCTGCTTTCTTGTCTGCTGGAACAGTGCTTTCACGTTATGCTAGGCGCTTGACAAATGCTTCATTGATATGATCACATAGGAATGTAATAATGGTTAACATATTTCTTTACTCATTTAGTCCTTACAATAAACTCAGGAGTTACTGTAACCCCAATTTCCGATGAGGAACCTGAGCAGAGAGGTTGAATCATTTACCCAAATCAGTGAGCAACCCAGTGTGTGCCCTTGACCAGCCTAATACAATACACTGATAGCATTTTCTAGGAAAAAAAGAACCTTGTAGGCACCATTAATGTGAATAGTTCAGTTTACCTGGAAAATGTTATTCGTTATGATTCAAGAAGTATTTTAAAAGCAGAGCTAACTAGAAAATATCTTATATTTTGTGGTGATTTGTGAGGGGAAAAAGTTTACTCAGCAATATCGTAGGAATTCACTAGAATAATCTCGTTCCATTTACAATAATCATTATGTTTATGTCTTACATAATTTTTTACCAATGTTGTGAGTTTTTTACTAGTGTTGTGATTTTTTGCCAGTGTTATGATTCCCTGCTGAGCTTGAAAAGCTAAGGACGAAACACACATTCTTTAAAGAATATTAATTTGGTTCCTGGTACCCCCAAGGCATGAAAATAGATCAGCTTCCAAGAGAAAATATGGTTTCTCTACTCTGTTGGCTTGTGCAGTAAGCTGTTTGCACAGTTCCCTGTTTGTGGGGGTCACCGCTGTTAGCTGTCGTGTGGATATTGTATTCATAATTCATACTCTGTGTTCCCAGAAACAGTTTTAATTAGAACACAAATTATTACTCCCAATAAAAAGCCTTCTATGAGTAGCCAAGCATAATAATGAAGAAAAAAATGTTTCTGAATATGACACCTTAATATATTTACATATAAATTACCAAAATCTTATCTTTGTTCACAGCAGATACTAATTGAACACCTAACAGGCCTGTGGTTTCTGTTCAGCACTGTGGGGGTGGGAAGGGGCTTGGGGGATACAGACCAGACGCAGCCCATGCTCCTCAGTAGCGCTCCTTGTAAAGAAGAGATTATAAACCTCAGAGATTGCTTTCCTTGAGGACGGTGCAGGGCACTCTGGGAGGAGACACCTTAAATGGAGGGTGATTAAGAGTCAGCCAGATGGAGGTGCAGCCACGAGATAGGTAGCTGGGCTCCAGGCAGAAGGGCAGGTACTACCAGAAAGGTTAGGGAGCCTGGGAGGGAGGAAGAGTCTGTGAGGGGCTAGTCTATGGGGGCTTTGTCTGAGAGGAGGGCTGAGTCTGTGAGGGGCTTTGTGAGGAGGGCTCAGTCTGTGAGGGTTTGGTCTGTGAGGGATTTAATCTATGAGGGGTTTTGTCTTATAGGAGTTCAGTCTGGCTGGGGTCGGGGGGTAATGTGACATCTTGATGGGAGTTATGGCTGGAGATGCCAGCAGAGGCTAACTCAATACCTCTGGCTGCTATTGCTCCTGCTTTGTCCTTCTCCAGACTAACGATTGAATATGCTTTGTTATTTATTTTTTTCTGCCACTGGAAAACCTGCTGATACAGAAAAGATTTAGAGAGTTAAGCAGATCAAGGGAAAAAAGAGACATATTCTGGAGCCAATCTTACTAGGTTCAACTGTATGAAATTGCTGATGCAGAATCATGTTTTTTGAGGTCTTCTTTTTTAATGTAAGCATTTATAGCTTTAAATATTCCTCTTCGCACTGCTTTTGTAGGATTCCATACATTTTGGTATGTTGTGTTTCTATTTGAATTTATCTTAAGATATTTTCCCTTGTGATTTCTTCTTTGAATCACAGTGGTTGTATAATAGCGTGTTCATTTCTATGTGTCCATGAATTGTTTAGTTTTCTTTCTATGGTTGATTTCTAGTTTGCTTTTATTGTGCTTGGAAAGACACTTTGTATGGTTTCAGTCTCTTAAGTTTTATTGACACTTATTTTGTGGCCTAACATATTGTCTACCCTGGAGAATGTTCCACATGACCTTGAGAACAATGTGTATTCTGCTGTTGTTGGATGAAGTGCTTTGCCTGTATCTGTTAGGTCCAATTGTTCTCTGGTGTCGTGCAGGTCTTCTGTTCCCTCATTGGTCTTATGTTTGGTTGTTTCATCCATTATTGAAAGTGGGGTACTGAAGTCTTGTAGAGCTATTTCTCCCTTCAATTCTGTCAATGTTTGCTTCATATATTTTGGAGCTCCAATGTTTGGTGCATGTATGGTTATATTTGTTACGTCTACTTGGTGAATTAACAATTTTTTCAGTATATAATATCTTCCCTTGTCTCTTATCACAGTTTTTGACTTTTTATAATCATGTTTTTAATCCAGTGATTTTTTTTTTTTTTTTTTTTTTTTGACAAAGTCTCACACTGTCACCCAGGCTGGAGTGCAATGGTGTGATCTTGGCTTGCTGCAACCTCCACGTTCCAGGTTCAAGTGATTCTCCTGCCTCAGACTTTTGAGTAGCTGGGATTACAGGCTTGCACCACCATGCACAGCTAATTTTTGTATTTTTAGTAGAGACAGGGTTTCACTATGTTGGCCAGGTTGGTCTTGAACTGCTGACCTCGTCATCTGCCCACCTCAGCCTCCCAAAATGCTGGGATTACAGGTGTGAGCCACCGCATCTGGCCCAGTAATTTTTGACTTAAACGTTTTCACACACTTTTCTAAATACCATCGTATCCATTTTAGCCGATACGAGCGGCAGTCAACATCTTTCATCAAACATCGAATAAGCTCTTAAAGTATGTACCATTTAAAAATTCCATACATTATAGGAACAATTGTAACCTCTTTGAAAAGTTAGATCTGGTCACTAATATTCAAATTTAAGAAGTCATAGAAAGTACATTAAGAGTCTGTTCATCCTTAGAATATAAAGCATCAGTTTCTGAAACTATCCGTTTATTTACTTATACGTTATATAGATATTTATTTGATTTCAGGATATATGTAATGTCACAAAGTCAGTAAGATGGGGCCAGTAAAATAAAAAATACAGATGGCATCACCATGGACTTCATTGCTTCTGACTCCCTAGTAGGTAAAAACTTGGGCTTATAAAAAGAGCACTGACGCACTAATAAATTTCAGAATATATCCGATTAGGCATTCGAGTTTGGGAGGCACTTGAGTTGCATTTCTGTTTGATGAGTTATTAAAGAAACAGCACTCTGCCCCAGCCAAACTAATTTCCTCTTGCCCTGCAAATGCAGTGTATCCATTCCTGCTTTGGGTTTTCTCTCATGTCTCCCAATTTCCATAATGCTCCTTCTACTCCTTTCAGTCATCTAGAACCTCTCTTTTCTTTTACAGCACCACAACAGACTAAATCCCTCATAATCCGACCCAGGCTTCTGAGTACCCATCTGCCTGGAGCACAGCCCCGCCCAGCACCCCAGCATATCCCCCTGGCTAATTCTTCATCATCCTCTCCTCAAGAGTGTCTGTTCCACCAGGGCTTTCCCTGTAATACCAAAGCATGCTGCATAATCCCCAAGGAAAGCAATCATTGTGAGTTACATGGCTCCTCTCTAAAATGTAAGCTACGTGTCCTCTCTCATCCGAGAAGCCCCAGCCACAGAAATTGTCTCTTTCCTAAAATTCTGTAACATCTTAAATCTGTACTGATCATTATGCATCATCATATTCATTCATTCACTTAACAAGTATTTATGGAACCCCCACCATGGGACAGTTGAGGCTAGAGGTATAAACTTCCTGGTGTTTCCGTTTGGAAGATTTTTGCCGGGCATCTGGAAAGAGATCTGGGGGAGATCTTGCAGAGTTTATATAGGAAATTAATTTAGGAATGTTGTTAATTGGTAAGAGCATTGAATGGACTGGAATAGAGAGAGCCACAGAGTCTGGGCTTCCATCTGCCTCTCATGAGGTCTGTGATAGCTCAGCATCTGGCCTCTCTGGGTCTACTTATAAAGTAGAGGGTTTTTAGTTGTTTGTTTGTTTGTTTTAAATAGGTTTAAACGGTTTAAAAACGTTTCAGGTCTAAAATTCCGTGGTCTCATGTTGTCGTCCCCATTTTCTCAGTGTAAATCTCCATGAAATAAGCACAGATGTTAGAAATCCAGTTGTTGGGTTTGCTAGCAAAGTCTGTTTCCTGAGATGGTATTTCTAAAACCAGTCTCATCTCTTTGAATCCTTGGAGGTTTATGAATAATGCATGTTGGTGATGATGCTGGCGTGGCAGCCCCAATGAATGTACGAAATTTGATGTTTCCCATGAGGAAGAAGGGGAGTGACTGGGATTATTGAAAGGCTCTCTGGTTCTGGGTTTGAAGGAGGCATTTAGAATTCTGCTAGATCCCCTTTTGCTACATCCAGATGATTCATTTTACATCTCAAATCCTTGCTTGTGATCGCTTGCACCCAGGAATTACAGTGAGCTATGATGGCACCACTTCACTCCAGCCTGGGTGACAGAGTGAGACCCTGTCTCAAAAAAAAAAAGAAAAAAAAAAGAAAAAAAAATTTTTTTTTTTCACTCTACTGTGGCTCAGGCCCCATGCTCTGTTCCTGGCCTGCCTGCTTTGTTTCTGCCCCTCCTGGCCTCTGACTACTCATTTTCTTACATTGAGGGCTTTGGTGATCAACTGATAGATTTCAACTCCTTCCCCAGCTGTGCAACCAGAAGGATCAAGTGTCCATAGGACAACCCACATCATAACCTCTGTGTCCTTAACCATTTTCTCTCCTAAAACTCCATGTTTAAGCAGCACACCCCCATGGCCACGCGCTAGAGTGGCGTTCCCCAGAGCTGCTACGGGTCTATCATCCTGATCACCACCACTCCGTGTCTGCCTTCAGCCTAGTTGACAACAACCCCTTCATTTCTTATTTTGATGCCTGTTCTCTGATGCTTTGAGAACTCCTAGTGCCTCCCCCAACCCTGGGCTTCCCTATCTAGCCAAACCCCTTGCAGCCTCCCCATGATCACTCTCCTGCCGGCATCTTTCCTTCTTTGCCTACTGCACTCACTCTGCAGATTCAACACCTGACCACGGTGCAGCTGCCTGCATCCCCCGTTCCTGCAGCAGGGCTGCTGGGTCCTGTGGAGGAAACCACATCATCGGATGAGTGGCAGCCGCTGAAAACTGAATGAAATGAAATCTCAGCCCATTCCTCAGCACCATTGTGCTCTCTTCTGCCGTGATTCTAGTTAGATGTTCTTCCTTTCTCTTTTATTTCATTTATTCCAGATATTTATCATTCATTCTAAGCTAGCTGCCCCATAGTCTTTCAAGAAGTACATTGGAAATCAGTTTAGGCAGACTAACATGGTATCAAACTTATTTGTGAAAAATTCCCCCATATTTTGGTATGTTGGTTAAAAAACAGTTGGAAATCTTTAATCAAAGTATTCAACAAATTAAATGCTCCAGAAAGTAGGTTTTGAAGTTTGTAGTGAATAGTAATTATTGAAAACAAAACTTGAAATACATTCCTACAAAAGAAAGAAAGAAAATAAATTAGTTGATGAGAGCTTACATGATGTATAAGAGCTAGTTTTGACATTCTGTAATTGTGCCTTGTGGAAAGTGTCTTTGTGATGCCCCTGTTTTTAATTGGATAATTTTATATCTGTACAGCAATGGAAGGAGATTGAGAAAGCTGATTGTTTTGCAGTATCCAAATTTGGGGAAACATTAAATCATTAATTGGAGAAAGTTTATGTTTTAAAATTATTTACTTGTCAAGAGGTAGCAATATAGGAGTACCTATAAAAATATTTTGAAGACTGAACTACTTATATACTTGGATTAAAAATTTGCAATTTAGAATTTGCTCATTTAGCAAGATTTGCTGTGAATATAGATATTGCAGCAGTTGTAGAAAGAGTATTTTCCAAGTTAAAAATATTATGATCAGTAGAGAAGAATGAATTGGGGGGGCGGAGCAAGATGGCCGAATAGGAACAGCTTCAGTCTCCATCTCCCAGTGCGAGCGACACAGAAGACCGGCGATTTCTGCATTTTCAACTGAGGTACTGGGGTCATCTCACTCGGGAGTGCCGGACAATCGGTGCTGGTCAGCTGCTGCAGCCCGACCAGCGGGAGCTGAAGCAGGGCGAGGCATCGCCTCACCTGGGAAGCGCGAGGGGGAAGGGAGTCCCTTTTCCTAGCCAGGGGAACTGAGACACACAACACCTGGAAAATCGGGTAACTCCCACCCCAATACTGCGCTGTAACACCGGCACACCGGAGATTGTATCCCACACCTGGCCGGGAGGGTCCCACGCCCACGGAGCCTCTCTCCTCGCTAACACAGCAGTCTGCGGCAATCTAACCGCAAGGCAGCAGCGAGGCTGGGGGAGGGGCGCCCACCATCGCTGAGGCTTAAGTAGGTAACTAAAGCCGCTGGGAAGCTGGAACTGGGTGGAGCTCACAGCAGCTCAAGGAAACCTGCCTGTCTCTGTAGACTGCGCCTGTGGGGACAGGGCTCAGCTAAAGGAGTAGAAGCCTGTGAAACGCGAAGGACTCTGTCTGACAGCTTTGAAGAGAGCAGTGGATCTCCCAACACGGAGGTTGAGATCTGAGAAGGGGCAGTCTGCCTGCTCAAGTGGGTCACTGACCCCTGAGTAGCCTAACTGGGAGACATCCCCCACTAGGGGCAGTCTGACACCCCACACCTCACAGGGTGGAGTACACCCCTGAGAGGAAGCTTCCAAAGCAAGAATCAGACAGGTGCACTCGCTGTTCAGCAATATTCTATCTTCTGCAACCTCTGCTGCTGATACCCAGGCAAACAGGGTCTGGAGTGGACCTCAAGCAATCTCCAACAGACCTATAGCTGAGGGTCCTGACAGTCAGAAGGAAACCTATCAAACAGGAAGGACACCTATATCAAAACCCCATCAGTACGTCACCATCATCAAAGACCAGTGACAGATAAAACCACAAAGATGGGGAAAAAGCAGGGCAGAAAAGCTGGAAATTCAAAAAATAAGAGCGCATCTCCTCCTGCAAAGGAGCACAGCCCATCGCCAGCAACGGATCAAAGCTGGTCAGAGAATGATTTTGATGAGATGAGAGAAGAAGGCTTCAGTCCATCAAACCTCTCAGAGCTAAAGGAGGAATTACGTACCCAGCGCAAAGAAACTAAAAATCTTGAAAAAAAAGTGGAAGAATTGACAGCTAGACTAATTAAGGCAGAGAAGGTCATAAACGAAATGACAGAGATGAAAACCATGACACGAGAAATACGTGACAAATGCACAAGCTTCAGTAACCGACTCGATCAACTGAAAGAAAGAGTATCAGCGATGGAGGATCAAATGAATGAAATGAAGCGAGAAGAGAAACCAAAAGAAAAAAGAAGAAAAAGAAATGAACAAAGCCTGCAAGAAGTATGGGATTATGTAAAAAGACCAAATCTACGTCTGATTGGGGTGCCTGAAAGTGAGGGGGAAAATGGAACCAAATTGGAAAACACTCTACAGGATATCATCCAGGAGAACTTCCCCAACCTAGCAGGGCAGGCCAACATTCAAATTCAGGAAATACAGAGAACGCCACAAAGATACTCCTCCAGAAGAGCAACTCCAAGACACATAATTGCCAGATTCACCAAAGTTGAAATGAAGGAAAAAATCTTAAGGGCAGCCAGAGAGAAAGGTCGGGTTACCCACAAAGGGAAGCCCATCAGACTGACAGCAGATCTCTCGGCAGAAACTCTACAAGCCAGAAGAGAGTGGGGGCCAATATTCAACGTTCTTAAAGAAAAGAATTTTAAACCCAGAATTTCATATCCAGCCAAACTAAGTTTCATCAGTGAAGGAGAAATAAAATTCTTTACAGATAAGCAAATGCTTAGAGATTTTGTCACCACCAGGCCTGCCTTACAAGAGACCCTGAAGGAAGCCCTAAACATGGAAAGGAACAACCGGTACCAGCCACTGCAAAAACATGCCAAAATGTAAAGACCATCGAGGCTAGGAAGAAACTGCATCAACTAATGAGCAAAATAACCAGTTAATATCACAATGGCAGGATCAAGTTCACACATAACAATATTAACCTTAAATGTAAATGGACTAAATGCTCCAATTAAAAGACACAGACTGGCAAACTGGATAAAGAGTCAAGACCCATCAGTCTGCTGTCTTCAGGAGACCCATCTCACATGCAGAGACATACATAGGCTCAAAATAAAAGGATGGAGGAAGGTCTACCAAGCAAATGGAGAACAAAAAAAAGCAGGGGTTGCAATCCTAGTCTCTGATAAAACAGACTTTAAACCATCAAAGATCAAAAGAGACAAAGAAGGCCATTACATAATGGTAAAGGGATCAATCCAACAGGAAGAGCTAACTATCCTAAATATATATGCACCTAATACAGGAGCACCCAGATTCATAAAGCAAGTCCTTAGAGACTTACAAAGAGACTTAGACTCCCATACAATAATAATGGGAGACTTCAACACTCCACTGTCAACATTAGACAGATCAACGAGACAGAAAGTTAACAAGGATATCCAGGAATTGAACTCATCTCTGCACCAAGCGGACCTAATAGACATCTATAGAACTCTCCACCCCAAGTCAACAGAATATACATTCTTCTCAGCACCACATCACACTTATTCCAAAATTGACCACATAATTGGAAGTAAAGCACTCCTCAGCAAATGTAAAAGAACAGAAATTATAACAAACTGTCTCTCTGACCACAGTGCAATCAAACTAGAACTCAGGACTAAGAAATTCAATCAAAACCGCTCAACTACATGGAAACTGAACAACCTGCTCCTGAATGACTACTGGGTACATAACGAAATGAAAGCAGAAATAAAGATGTTCTTTGAATCCAATGAGAACAAAGATACAACATACCAGAATCTCTGGGACACATTTAAAGCAGTATGTAGAGGGAAATTTATAGCACTAAGTGCCCACAAGAGAAAGCAGGAAAGATCTAAAATTGACACTCTAACATCACAATTAAAAGAACTAGAGAGGCAAGAGCAAACACATTCAAAAGCTAGCAGAAGGCAAGAAATAACTAAGATCAGAGCAGAACTGAAGGAGATAGAGACACAAAAAACCGTCCAAAAAATCAATGAATCCAGGAGTTGGTTTTTTGAAAAGATCAACAAAATTGACAGACCGCTAGCAAGATTAATAAAGAAGAAAAGAGAGAGGAATCAAATAGACGCAATAAAAAATGATAAAGGGGATATCACCACCGACCCCACAGAAATACAAACTACCATCAGAGAATACTATAAACACCTCTACGCAAATCAACTAGAAAATCTAGAAGAAATGGATAATTTCCTGGACACTTACACTCTTCCAAGACTAAACCAGGAAGAAGTTGAATCCCTGAATAGACCAATAGCAGCCTCTGAAATTGAGGCAACAATTAATAGCCTGCCCACCAAAAAAATCCCAGGACCAGATGGATTCACAGCTGAATTCTACCAGAGGTACAAGGAGGAGCTGGTACCATTCCTTCTGAAACTATTCCAATCAATAGAAAAAGAGGGAATCCTCCCTAACTCATTTTATGAGGCCAGCATCATCCTGATACCAAAGCCTGGCAGAGACACAACAAAAAAAGAGAATTTTAGACCAATCTCCCTGATGAACATCGATGCAAAAATCCTCAATAAAATACTGGCAAACCGGATTCAGCAGCACATCAAAAAGCTTATCCACCATGATCAAGTGGGCTTCATCCCTGGGATGCAAGGCTGGTTCAACATTCGCAAATCAATCAACGTAATCCAGCATATCAACAGAACCAAAGACAAGAACCACATGATTATCTCAATAGATGCAGAAAAGGCTTTTGACAAAATTCAACAGCCCTTCATGCTAAAAACGCTCAACAAATTCGGTATTGATGGAACGTACCTCAAAATAATAAGAGCTATTTATGACAAACCCACAGCTAATATCATACTGAATGGGCAAAAACTGGAAAAGTTCCCTTTGAAACTGGCACAAGACAGGGATGCCCTCTCTCACCACTCCTATTCAACATAGTGTTGGAAGTTCTGGCTAGGGCAATCAGGCAAGAGAAAGAAATCAAGGGTATTCTGTTAGGAAAAGAGGAAGTCAAATTGTCCCTGTTTGCAGATGACATGATTGTGTATTTAGAAAACCCCATCGTCTCAGCCCAAAATCTTCTTAAGCTGATAAGCAACTTCAGCAAAGTCTCAGGATACAAAATTAATGTGCAAAAATCACAAGCATTCTTATACACCAGTAACAGACAAGCAGAGAGCCAAATCAGGAATGAACTTCCATTCACAATTGCTTCAAAGAGAATAAAATACCTAGGAATCCAACTTACAAGGGATGTAAAGGACCTCTTCAAGGAGAACTACAAACCACTGCTCAGTGAAATCAAAGAGGACACAAACAAATGGAAGAACATACCATGCTCATGGATAGGCAGAATCAATATTGTGAAAATGGCCATACTGCCCAAGGTTATTTATAGATTCAATGCCATCCCCATCAAGCTACCAATGAGTTTCTTCACCGAATTGGAAAAAACTGCTTTAAAGTTCATATGGAACCAAAAAAGAGCCCGTATTGCCAAGACAATCCTAAGTCAAAAGGACAAAGCCGGAGGCGTCACGCTACCTGACTTCAAACTATACTACAAGGCTACAGTAACCAAAACAGCATGGTACTGGTACCAAAACAGAGATATAGACCAATGGAACAGAACGGAGCCTTCAGAAATAATGCCACACATCTACAACCATCTGATATTTGACAAACCTGACAAAAACAAGAAATGGGGAAAGGATTCCCTATTTAATAAATGGTGCTGGGAAAATTGGCTAGCCATAAGTAGAAAGCTGAAACTGGATCCTTTCCTTACTCCTTATACGAAGATTAATTCAAGATGGATTAGAGACTTAAATGTTAGACCTAATACCATAAAAACCCTAGAAGAAAATCTAGGTAGTACCATTCAGGACATAGGCATGGGCAAGGACTTCATGTCTAAAACACCAAAAGCAACGGCAGCAAAAGCCAAAATTGACAAATGGGATCTCATTAAACTAAAGAGCTTCTGCACAGCAAAAGAAACTACCATCAGAGTGAACAGGCAACCTACAAAATGGGAGAAAATTTTTGCAATCTACTCATCTGACAAAGGGCTCATTTCCAGAATCTACAAAGAACTCAAACAAATATACAAGAAACAAACAAACAACCCCATCAAAAAGTGGGGAAAGGATATGAACAGACATTTCTCAAAAGAAGACATTCATACAGCCAACAGACACATGAAAAAATGCTCATCATCACTGGCCATCAGAGAAATGCAAATCAAAACCACAATGAGATACCATCTCACACCAGTTAGAATGGCAATCATTAAAAAATCAGGAAACAATAGGTGTTGGAGAGGATGTGGAGAAATAGGAACACTTTTACACTGTTGGTGGGATTGTAAACTAGTTCAACCATTATGGAAAACAGTATGGCGATTCCTCAAGGACCTAGAACTAGATGTACCATATGACCCAGCCATCCCACTACTGGGTATATACCCAAAGGATTATAAATTATGCTACTACAAAGACACATGCACACGTATGTTTATTGCGGCACTATTCACAATAGCAAAGACTTGGAATCAACCCAAATGTCCATCAGTGACAGACTGGATTAAGAAAATGTGGCACATATACACCATGGAATACTATGCAGCCATAAAAAAGGATGAGTTTGCGTCCTTTGTAGAGACATGGATGCAGCTGGAAACCATCATTCTTAGCAAACTATCACAAGAGCAGAAAACCAAACACCGCATGTTCTCACTCATAGGTGGGAACTGAACAATGAGCTCACTTGGACTCGGGAAGGGGAACATCACACACTGGGGCCTATCATGGGGAGGGGGGAGGGGGGAGGGATTGCATTGGGGAGTTATACCTGATATAAATGATGAATTGATGGGTGCTGACGAGTTGATGGGTGCAGCACACCAACATGGCACATGTATACATATGTAACCTGCACGTTATGCACATGTACCCTAGAACTTAAAGTATAATAAATAAATAAATAAATAAATAAATAAATAAAATTAAATTAAAAAAAAAAGAGAAGAATGAATTGAAGAAGGTATGAACAATTTAAAGCTTAGTAATCATCAAATGCAAGTTTGAAGAAGATTAAAGAAAGTTTTATGAAAAAATGAAAATAATACATGTTAAAAAATGAGTTTCCCAGATATGGGTTTAGAAACATAGAAATTAAAAATCTGATTAAAATATGTGGGGGGTATGTGCCAAATCTAATTATTCTGCTTATGTTATTTTCTGATATTTACTTAGTCTACACAAAGAAGTTAAAAAACTTTTTTGCTTTAACGGAAAGTTATTTTAATTTTTGGAAATTTTATATTTTTTAAAATAATGATTAAGTAAAATTCGTTTTTGCTTTTGTTTTTTTTTTTTTTCTGGAGACGGAGTCTCTCTGTCCCCTAGACTGGAGTGCAGTGGTGCAATCTCGGCTCACTGCAACCTCTGCCTGCCAGGTTCAAGCGATTCTCCAGCCTCAGCCTCCCGAGTAGCTGGGATTACAGGTACATGCCATCAAACCCAGCTAATTTCTGGTTTTTTTTTGTTTTTTTTTTTTTTGAGATAGAGTCTTGCTTTGTTGCCCAGGCTGGAGTGCAGTGGTATGATCTCGGCTCACCATAACCTCTGCCTCCCGAGTTGAAGCGTTACTCTTGCCCCAGCCTCCCGAGTAGCTGGGATTACAGGTGCGCACCACCATGCCCAGCTAATTTTGTGTTTTTAGTAGAGATGGGGTTTCACCATATTGGCCAGGCTGGTCTCAAACTCCTGACTTAGGTGATTCGCCCTCCTCAGCCTCCCAAAGTGCTAGGTTTATAGGTGTAAGCCACCACGTCTGGTCATAAAATTATTTTTATAAGCCTACAATATGATAAAAACCAATTTATCAATTCATAAATTAAAATTTCAGATATATGGTGTTGTTAACTTCAGTGGCACCTTTTACTGTCAAGATGGACTGATGGATAATGTTACACTGTTGTTCTGTGATAGCCCTTCCTGTCTTTTTCCACTGTGCTCCTTATGTGGTTTTATCATGATTTATTTTGCTCTCATTTAGTCTGTCTCTTCTGACTATGAGCTTCTTGAAAACAGGATCATTGTTTTAGTATTTTTGCATCCTTAAGGTCCAAGATGCACAATGTCTGGTATGTAATAGGTTCATAATAAATTATTATGAAGTAAATTAATTTAGGAATCCAGGTGTGTGTGTGTAACATGAACTAATCTATCAGTACAGTTTTTAAATTCAACATTATACCTTTCTTTTCATCAACCCCTCCAATAACCACTTACTCAGACCCCTAGTGACTAAGCAAATGAGACTGAAAACATTTCAGGGCAACTAGACATGATATCTTTCATTCATCATAGATGCATGAGTGCACTCTGAAAATGATGAGGTTTCATTGCATACAAATGTGACATTTAATGCTGTGAAAACAAACAAATTAGGCCATAAGGAATAGCAAAAATTAAGGGACAGGGAATTTCTTGTCTTTGAGAGTAGTGATGTGTACAGACATCACTAGTATACACTTGCTGCAGAGCCCAGCGACCAGTTTGTGCTGCTTAAGACAAGTAAGAGAGGGCTGTGTGCAGGGACCCGGTGGCAGCAGCGTTTTCTAACATCTTAGTATTTTAAGAAGCTTACATTCTCCCTGGAAGAGGGGAGAACTTTGAGTTTTGTGACATTGAGAACTTTGACGTTTTTGGTGGATGGATCAGTGATGTCCAGCGGCATCTCTATAGGGTCAGATGTGCTAAGAAAGGAGAGAAACTGTGTTAGGTTAGAGAAGGGAGTATCTCGGAAGTAGCCACAACCAGGATATTTTCTGCTGAATTATGCCAAGTCCTTTGGAAGAAAAGGCTCCAGGTATTTTAGGTTATAAACCCTTGGTAAGGCTCCTCAAAGAAGATAACTAATTTTTTAAAAAATATTCCTCAGTATAGAAGAAGATGATTGATTCGTGGTCTAAATACTAAAAGACATCCAAATCGTGGGACTATTTTAACATAATTTTTAAGTGATCCCTTATTTTTAAAAATCACAACATGGAATGAATTGAACAAGTTCCTATAGCTGCGGTTGGTAAAGACGATGTGATTGGTCAGCTTCTTGTGTAAATATGTATTATACATACCTAGTTATAATTCTTGTAATGAAAAGAAAAAACTAAGAGAATATATTCAGAAATATTGGGAGTTTGGCCAATTTTTTTTTTTAATCATCGTGCTATTTATTTGGTGTCAAGATCTTTAAACTCTACAAAGTTTACTGTATAAAACAGGCAAACATTTATCCAGGGTGGTTCATATGTAATGCTCCAACTAGAATCGGAGGAGAGTAACTGCCTCCCGAGAGTTCAGCAAGGTCTGTAAGTAAATAATGTTTTTCAAAGGTTCCTAAAGAGTTAAGCCTTGTCTTCCAAAGGTCTTTAACAATAGCCATTAGTGGCTGGGTGCGGTGGCTCACGACTATAATCTCAGCACTTTGTGAGGCCGAGGTGGGTGAATCATATGAGATCAGGAGTTCAAGACCAGTATGGCCAACATGGTGAAATCCTGTCTCTCCTAAAAATACGAAAATTAGCCAGGCGTGGTGGCGCATGCCTGTAGTCCCAGCTACTCGGGAGGCTGAGGCAGGAGAATCGCTTGAACTGGAGAGGAGGAGCTTGCAGTGAGCCGAGATCACACCACTGCACTCCAGCCTGGGTGGCAGAACGAGACTCTGTCTCAAAAACAAACAAACAAACAAAAGCAATGGTCGTTACTAACTCTGCTGTACTAGAACCTTTAGTGACATTTAGTTGTAGATATGTGTTAGAACTATTTGGAAACACCACATATATATATACCTGAGTTTCTGTATCTTTTACAAGGACTCAGTACTGAGTGACTGTGCCTCTCAGGTTTAGAAGAGCCACCAGGACTCAATAATAGCTACAGTATTAAGCTGGGTCAAAGATACGCCTTCCTAAGAAGTACGACTTGCTTAACCAGTAGGAAATTGACCCCAGCTCTTTATAAAGAGCCTGGACTGTTCACCATCTGTTTCCAGGAATAGTTCTCCAGCCACTGAATTATGCATATTTTTATTCAGAAAAGTCACCCCAGGCCTTCTCGTTGGTGATTCACTGTCTCCCTGTTCTCAATCATCCTGGGCTGGAGAGATTGAGAGAGAAAGGATGGCATTTTCGAGCGGAAACAAGTCATGGAAGATTAAGGAGTGGCGAGCGCCCGGAGACAGATAGACTCTCACTTTCAGAACAGATGAGTGGGCAGTAATGGGAATTTTCGGCTCTTCAGGAAAGTTGTGCAGGAGATTATGAGGATTAAGTGGGACTTCTCTGCCTTTTCTGCTCTGCCCTTCAAGTATATCTTATTTTGTTCCAGCACTTCCAGACTACAGCTGCCCCCTCTGCTATGGCCCAGAGAGCTGATACATTCACTGGGTAGATCAAGACACACAGTTTTCTGGCTACAGCGAGAGCCTTGAAATGTACAGCTACCAGCTGGAACAGCAGTAGTTACAGGGGTTCAGGATGTTTCTAAGGCTCTTTGCTGCTCACTTTAGCCTGTTTGGAAGTTAACATTGTTCACACATGGACAGTCACATCATCTGTGCCATATACATATTTGGGAATATGCCCTGGATGAGATTACTTTGTACATGTTGATACGGAATGATTGTGAAGATGTGATGTTAATGAATAAGTGCTGTGCATGATATTGTAGCAGCATATGCTTTTTTTTTTTTTTTTTTTTTGAGATGGAGTTTCGCTCCTGTTGCCCAGACTAGAGTGCAATGGTGTGATATTGGCTCACTGCAACCTCCGCCTCCCAGGTTCAAGCAATTCTTTTACCTCAGTGTCCCAAGTAACTGGGATTACAGGCGTGCACCACCACATCCAGCTAATTTTTTATTTTTAATAGAGACAGGGTTTCACCATGTTGGTCAGGCTAGTCTCGAACTCCTGACCTCAAATGATCCACCCACCTGGGCCTCCCAAAGTGCTGGGATTACAGGCATTAGCCACCACACCTGGCCATATATACTTTCATTTATGGCTTAAAACAGAGTTACATAGAAACATACTGCTTATTTGTACAGGAAGTGTCTGGAGGAATATATAGAAAACTGCTAAGGCTTAATTATCAGAGGGAAGATTGGGTGTTTGGAGTGGGAAGCAAACATTTTTTACTGTGTACTATTTGAATTTTGTACCATGTTAAAAAAATTAAACAGGCTCTATTTGTACTTCTTCCCATGGCTTTAAGGCTTAATTGTAAAAATCACTTCCCAGATCCATAAAAACCTTTGGTTCCTTCCAGCAGACTGGATCTTTTACTACCAACCTCAAATAGTAATTATTTTCCTACCACTGATAATTCTCACAGCAGTGAGAGTCACTTATCAATATGACAAAAAAATTCATTTTGCTGGCACAATCGTAGCCTAAAATCTTCGTCTGTAGAGAGATGTGACTGAGAGAAGGAGGTAGCTACAGGGATGTGTAATATACTTGAAATAGGAAGAGACCTGAAGTGGTCCACTCTCAGAGCACATTCATTTTTAATATCAGCCTTCGTACTGAGCCCTTAATGGCTTGGGTCTTTAATTATCTCACTGAACAATTTATGTTGATTCAGGACCAACCGTTCTCTTTGATTTATTGATACTATGCTCAGGAAAAAAAAAAAAAAAAATTACACAGCTTGTTTTGACAAAGCGCCTTTCAACACAATGCCTCCTGCACTGTGCCCCATAAACCATGTGCCAGAAATGTTTTACATCTGTTTTCTCCCTACTGGGTTTTACATTTGTAGTAGATGAAAAGATGCAGTTTGATTCCCGTTATGACTTTAATATATGACTGTGGAATCTCTGTGAGTTGATGAGCTCCTAATTTTGTTGTAATGTGAGGTGGCTGATGGATGGTCATGATTGGTGTCTACATTCTAACTAAATTATATTATCACATGATCAAATCTTCAAACCAAAGGCACATGATCAAATCATTAAACCAGAGGAATATGTACAGCTCAGAAGTGTCCGAGACAAAGGTGCAAGGCATCGCATTAGGACAGGAGGCTCCATTTGCCCCAGTGCAAACAAGAGAACCATGACTGAAAGCAAAGCCACATCTCTTAATTCCAGAGACAAATCAAAAAGAAGGGATGCTGAAGTTCACAGCTGCTACAGGCTACGGTGTCAGGAATTTTCCTTCCCATTGATGAGTTCTAAGGCTGTCACAGATTGTGCTTTCTTGCCAGTATACCTCCTGTTCCTTCCTCCCGAGGTTCTCAAGGTCTCAGGAACATCTTGACTCATAAGCCTAAGAACAACGTGTTTCAGTGATCAATAGACTTGAGTATCGCCATAAATACAGCTGATTAATGACCTATATCTCTGATGTAGGTGTTAAAGATAGTTGAAAACAATCCCTGCCTACTGAAAATGGGCATGACACGAAATAGGAGGGAATTAAGGTGAATGAAATATCCACTTAATGCAGGCTCTGCTGACAAAGTATTTCATGTTCTCATTTGTTTGTAAGGTTAGGCAATATCCTTGTGACATCTGTCATTACATTTTCCAGTCTACCCTTTAAGGACCTGCTCAGTTCTTTCTTGGCCTAAAATCTCTCCTGAGTACTAGGTGAATACGTGGCTTATAGTTACACCTGTGTGGCTTGGTTGGCAAAGCTCTGCTTAGTGTGAATGACTGAATCTTAGTGTAGTGGCATCTGGAACATAGTTCTGCTTTCGTCCCCAAAAAACTAAATCATTTATTGAATTATGAATACATACAAACCAATCTAATTACTAACTTCTATTTAGCCTCTGGAAAAAAGGTACATATAGAAGAGAAAGATTTAAAGAATTACAGACAGCTCAATAGCATTTGGGGCCTTAATTTTACCAGTTTTTTCTTGCCATGTTTGCGGAGAAAACTCCTTCTGAATCCTAAGGTCCACAAAGGAGGCGGTGACGTTGTGCAGATCCTTCAGGGGCCATGAATTCCTTTAATTTCCAAAACCCTGGCAGCATTAGTTTAGCCTCCGATGTCTCTGAAATGAGTTACATTATTTTAGTTTTTTTTTTTTTTTTTTGAGAGAGAGTTTCGCTCTTGTCGCCCAGGCTGGAGTGCAATGGCATGATCTCGGCTCATTGCAACCTCTGCCTCCTGAGTTCAAGAGATTCTGCTGCCTTAGCCTCCTGAGTGGTTGAGATTACAGGTGCCCACCACCATGCCTGACTCATTTTTGTATTTTAGTAGAGACAGGGTTTCACCATGTTGGTCAGGCTGATCTCGAATTCCTGACCTCAGGGGACCCACCTGCCTCAGCCTCCCAAAGTGCCGGGATTACAGGCGTGAGGCACCACACCCAGCCCATTCTTTCAGATTTTTGAGAAGGCAATTCAGGCTTCTGAGGGAGAAAATACTAGGTTGCCTTCTCTTCAGTTCCATAGAATGCTTAGCAGCAGGAGGATGGCGTTCTACCCATTGCCTTCCTGCTTCATACAACTTGGACTAAACTGAAAGGAGAGAGATGATGCTCTTTGTTGGGGTGAGTCTCTGTTGTCTTAAGAGGTTTCCCTAAGCAACCAGCTTAGGGAACCAGCTTTAGTCACTTACTCAGTTCTCTCCTCCTGCCCACCCCCGCTCTTTCAAACACAGCTGAATCGCTATTAATTGGTTAAGTGTACGTAATACTTAAACTAAGTATACTCTTTAGTAACCTGTTTCTCCTTTTAGTAGTTCGACCACCTGCTTCATAAAGAAGTTGTATTTCTCTCTCACCCTCATCCCACATTTAAAAGCATTTGAACCGAAAACTCAGGTAAAAGTACCCAGAAAGTGATTTTCTCCCAAGAGTAGATATTAAGAATTGGTTTGAACTGTCCGGGTGCGGTAGTGACACCTGTAATCCCAGCACTCTGGGAGGCTGAGGCGGGTGGATCACCTGAGGTTGGGAGTTCGAGACTAGCCTGACCAACATGGTGAAACACCGTCTCTATTAAAAATACAAAATTAGCCAGGCCTGGTGGCACACGCCTGTAATCCCAGATACTTGGGAGGCTGAGGCAGGAGAATTGCTTGAACCCAGGAGGTGGAGGTTGCGGTGAGCCGAGATCGCGCCATTGCACTCCAGCCTGGGCGACAAGGCAAGGCTCCGTCTCAAAAAAAAAAAAAGGAAATAAAGAAAAAGAATTGGTTTGAACTGAGCTTGCTATTTATAATTTAAAATGTCTTTATATTCAGCTTATTATTAAGTGGGGGGAAAAATGAGGTCTATGTTGGGTGAATTCATTTTTATGGTTCATTCTGGTTTGGAGTTCAACTGTTGATTGAAAGGTTTATACAAAGTAAACAAGACATTAACATACGGAGGGCTGTCACCTACAGAGATCGTCGGTGCTGGCAAATATTTATATTGTTTTGTGACTTGGTGTTGACAGTAGCAGTGTCCTGTGACCTGAGTACGGCCTCGTGCTCTGTGGCTGGTCATTTCTCTTCCGTCTCCATGTGGACCTGATAGCTTCACTCAGGCCTTGTGTTGAATACCTATCTCACATGACTGTAGACTTGATGACCTGGAGAACTGCCAAAAATATGCGTAACCGCCATTTATGGAGTATTTCCTGTGCCAGCCATTGTTCTGTACACTGTGTCTTGACTCATTCCATATTTCAGTATCTATTATGGAGGTTGTTAATAAAAGACTTTGAGATTTATGGAGGAAAAGAGTTATTTTCTATTAGAAACAATCTATAGGCCGGTCGCGGTGGCTCACACCTGTAATCCCAGCACTTTGGGAGGCCAAGGTGGGCGAATCATGAGTTCAGGAGTTCGAGACCATCCTGGCTAACACGGTGAGACCCCGTCTCTACTAAAAATACAAAAACTTAGCTGGGAGTGGTGGTGGGAGCCTGTAGTTCCAGCTACTCAGGAGGCCGAGGCAGGAGAATGGCTTGAACCCGGGAGGCAGAGGTTGCAGTGAGCCGAGATTGTGCCACTGCACTCCAGCCTGGGTGACAGAGCCAGACTCCATCTCAAAAAAAAAAAAAAAAAAGGTATCTGTAGATTGGAGAGATGCAGCCTCCAATGTAAAACAGAAGCACAGCCTATAGAAGGGAGAGCAAAGCTGGTATTTATGCCTTACGAGACCTGTCTTATATACGTATTTAGTAGATTTGGGAGAAATCTATGAATATTTATGAGGAAGGTCAAGTGTCCGTGTAGTAGATAAATGTGTATGTAACACGCATCTCATGTTCACTTTGAGGCTGGATTTTAGCATCACAATGAGGTGGAATTTGGCTCCTGTGTCAAAAGATGAACTGCAGACACACAGTTTGTGTGCAGTCTCTCTAAGCTGGCTGACACTGGCTTAAGGTCTGCGGCTGTTGATGAGGAAAGATTGTTTGTAAAACCATGAGTCCAGTCCTCTGAGTTGTTGCAATACTGCGTGGTGCGGGGGTGAGGGTCGTGGGGATTGGAGGAGCTGGTGTCAGGCAGTCTGTTGGGGTCAGTTGGAAAAATTTTCGCTGTGCTTGTTTTGACGATGTTTTTTAGTAGCTGGTTTCTGTTTAATGACAGGAAAGAAAGCCTTGTGGCACTTAGTAACACAGGATTCGTGGCCACCCCCTTACCCTGTTTTGGCCACTAGGTGTTGTTTTTCATGTGTCATTTTAGCCATAGGGAGCCCTTTCTGTATGTTGGCTGGGGACATTGTTTCACAAAGTCAAGGCAGAGATGACAGGTCAACACCATAGTTTCATAATGCAAACTGTCACACCTGCGTGACTGAACCATGAATCCCTGAAACAACAAAGAACGTATCTGGAAACTTGCCCTTTCTTTCCCTCAACTTACTGAAGACTAACTGTAAAGGGATGCTTGAAACAGAAGAAAGGCTGGGGTAGGTGGGCTTTCTAGAAATTGGACTGCTACATGAAATAGTAGGAAATAGGAAGGCAGCCTCCAATGACGGTATGAACTGGCACTTGTTCATGGGGAGGGAAACTCTGTGGACAAGAGAGGTTGGATATCTGCCACAGGGCTGAAGTTTTCTTTCTCTCTCTCTCCCTCTCTCTCTCTCTCTATATATATATATACACACACACACACATGCACACATATATATATATATACACACGTATATATATACACACACACACACACACACATATATATATATACACACACACACACACACACACATATATATATATATTTCTTTTTTTTTTTTGAGTCAGAGTCTTGCTCTGTCGCCCAGGCTGGAGTGCAGTGGCGGGATCTCAGTTCACTGCAACCTCCGCCTCCGGGATCCAAGCAATTCTACTGCATCAGCCTCCCAAGTAGCTGACATTACAGGTGTCTGCCAGCACATCCGACTAATATTTTTTGTATTGTTAGTAGAGATGGGGTTTCACCATATTGGCCAGGCTCGTCTCTTGGCTAGGCTGGTCTCAAACTCCTGACCTTGTGACCCACCCACCTCGGCCTCCCAAAGTGCTGGGATTACAGGCATGAGCCACTGTGCCTGCCCCTCTATATTTTAATATGCAATATTTGTGGTGCATCCCCTCTGTGAATAAAGTGAAGAGGAGGAGGGGGAGAAAGCTTGAATAGCCAACATTTACGTGTAATTTTATGTGTATTTGCATTACATTTATGCGCATGTTATTACATGTAAATTACATCCTATGGCATAAATGTTGAGGTGGCCAGCAACAATGAAGGCAAGTGATACTGATTCTTCTGCAGCTGTGAGACCACCTCTGACCTTCCTGTCTAGCCCACTTTGGCTTTTATGACTGACAGAGTTTAATGATGTCAGGTTTGATTCCAAAGAGAGACGGGTACAAAACTGGCAGCTTCTGTTTTGCTCATGATGTTTTTTTAAAGGTAAAATTATTTAAGCCAAATGGTTGAATTGTTTTTCTCTATCACAAAGGGCTCCATTAAGAGCACCTGTTTGATGTCACACAGCAGGCATTGGATGGCCCCTTCATAATTGATTTCAGCTGCAAAATTAGCCTATTGAATAATCTGGTCGTAGAATGTCACCTGCTTCTTCTGTTGTGCTCTTGATGTAAGACAAATAAGATAAAGGAAAGAGTTCAGAAATAGATGCTCCTTCTCAATTACACAAGAATACACACATATACACAATTTGGTATATGTTAATGAAAATATTTCAGGCCAGTAGGAAAGATAGATTGTTTAATAAATAGTGCAAGTAATTTAGGAAAAACAGATGTTTACCTTGCTTTTTCTTACAAAAAGATGTACCTAAGATTTAACTATAAAATAATAAAATATGAAATGTCATAACATTGTTTATTATATGGAGTTGCAAAACCCTTTCTAAGCATGACATAAACTCAGAAGCCATAAACAATAATATTGATAACCTTGACTTCATAAAAATAAAAGAAAAATCTTCTTCATAGCCGAAGCAGTTTAAAAATAAGGGGAAACAAGAAATATGTTGCAAAAACATTTAACTGACCAAGTGTTACTTTTTATCTTAATTAAAGTGTTCTTTACAAATCAGTAAGGGAAGTATAAGCTATTTAAGTAGGAAAGTCAGACAAAGGACATAAACAGTCCCCAGGAAGGAAATTCATTGATTCTCTGACCACACAAAGATGGAGCACCTTCTAATGTTGTAGGTAATAGGAATTAGCAATGAATAAGGCAGGCAGGGGTCCTGCCTGAAGGAGCTGTGATGGCAAATTTTATGTGAAAACATGGCTGAGGTATGGTGCCCACTTGTTGGGTCAGACATTAGGCTAGATACTGCTGTGGTTAACATTTCAATCAGTAGACTCTGAGTAAAGCAGGTCATCCTCTATAATATGTGTGGACCTAATCCTATCAGTTGAGGCCTTGAGAGCAAAGACTGGACAGGCTTGGTGGCTCATACCTGTAATCCCAGCACTTTGGGAGGCCGAAGCGGGCAGGTCACTTGAGGTCAGGAGTTCAAGACAAGCCTGGCCCACATGGTGAAACCCCATCTTTATTAAAAATACAAAAGATTAGCCAGGCATGGTGGCGTGCGCCTGTAGTCTAAGCTACTTGGGAGGCTGAAGCAGGAGAATTGCTTGAACACGGTAGGCAGAGGTTGCACTGAGCTGAGATTGCACCACTGTACTCCAGCCTGGGCAACAGAGCGAGATTCCATCTCTGAAAAAAGAACAAAGACTGAAGTTTTCCCAAAGAAGACAGAATTTGGCCTCTAGTCTGGGCAATGTGGCAAAACCCCATCTCTACAAAAAATACCAAAAAAAAAAAAAAAAAAAAACAAATAACAAAAAACAAGCAAGCAAAAAAAACCCTAGGTGGACATGCTGATGCCCCCTCAGGAGGCTGAGGTGGGAGGATCACCTGAGCATGGGCATCGAGGCTGCTGTGAGCTATAATTGTACCACTGCACTCCAGGCAGTGACAAGGGGTGAGACCCTGTCCCCTTCTAAAAAAGAAACTCTGCCTGAGTTTCCAGCCTACCTGGCCCGCTCTGTTGATTTCATACACAAAACTGTAATATTTCCAGCCTGCTGGCTTGTCCTAGAGGTCTTGGACTTGACAGCCCTTACAATTATGCGAGCCAATTCCTTAAAAATAAATGCTCAATTGAGTGGACCAGTTTCTTAAAATAAATTTCTAGGTAGGTAGGTAGGTAGGTAGATAGATAGATAGATAGATAGATAGATAGATAGATAGATAGATAGATGATAGATCGATCCTATTGGTTCTGTTTTCTGGAGTCTGGAGAACCCTAATATAGGAGCTTATATTGTAGTACAGATGATAAAGCAGGACGTGATACATTAACAAGGAAAGATCCCATTAAAATACATGGGATGGTAGGACAGAGAGAGAATGACTTGGAGTTTCTTTTAGGATTGTTGATCAGAAAGGCTTCTCTGAAAAGGTGACCTTCACGTAGAGGGGGAACATAAGTCCCCACCCCTCCAATATGGGCTGCACGTTGTGACTTCCCAAAGAGCCATGTCCTGCCTCCACAGCCTCTGTCCCCAAGGCCTGCCCTTCACAGGCCGGCTCCTTGAGCTTCAGCACTGCCCACTCCCAGCTTGACTTCCTCCCTTCTCCTCCCTGGCCCTGTAGCCACCGCATTATAACAAGCACATGATGGTGGAATAAAGTCTGACATGGTTAAGTATTTTAAGTAAAAGATACTATTTCACATCACGTAAAAGTGTGTGGTGCTCTAGTCACTGTGGGATGCAGTGCCATGAAAAAGTGCCCGCAGACCTCCTGAGGGGTCCTTTGGGCTGTCTCCTTTTTGTCACTAATGACTGTGTTTTGGTTACCCTGGATTGAGGTGTTGAAGTCCCACCCAGCTTTTAAATTTAATGGTTCTGTGATACACCCCATGCATAATGTAGTCAGTTAAAAAATGAAGGAATATTGGCTGGGCGTGGTGGCTCACACCTGTAATCCCAGCACTTTGGGAGGCTGAGGCGGGTGGATCACTAGGTCAGGAGTTTAAGACCAGCCAGGCCAACATAGTGAAACCTAGTCTCTACTAAAAATACAAAAAATTAGACGGGCGTAGTGGTGGGCACCTGTAGTCCCAGCTACTTGGGAGGCTGAGGCAGGAGAATCGCTTGAACCCAGGAGGCAGAGGTTGCAGTGAGTTGAGATCTCGCCACTGCACTCCAGCCTGGGCACCAAGAGTTAAACTCCACCTCAAAAACAAAATAAAATAAAAACACCGAATATTATTTGACCTCTTTGGAAATCTTGCCATACTTTTGTCTTATAAGTAGACATATGAGCCTGAGTATTCACCAGATTTTTCAATAATTGTCCTGAGGTGATAAAACCCAAAAATCACTGCTTTAAAATTATTTCAATTGGCCAAGCCTGGTGGCTCATGCCCGTAATCCCAGCAATTTGAGAGGCTGAGGTGGGAGGATCTCTTGAGTTCAGGAGTTTGAGATCAGCCTGGCCAATAAAGCAAAACCCCATCTCTACTAAAAACACAAAAATTATCCAGGCGTGATGGCGTGCACCCGTCAAGGCTGAGGCGGGGTAATTGCTTGAACCCAGAGGCCAGAGGTTGCAGTGAGCCTATATCCAGCCTGGGCGACAGAGCAAGACTCAATCTCCAAAAAAAAAAAAAAAAATAATCCCAAGACTCGGAATGCTTTCACAAATAGCCATCTCCTTCAGTTGTATATTCATATTCATATTCATATTCAACGGTAATTGTATTAATAGATGAAAATGTCATTCTCTAATAGCTGCCATTACTGGCAGAATTCTACCTGTCATTCTTGAGGTTCTTCTTCTTTGTATTTGGAAGGCTCAGAATTTTCTACTCAATAAAATAAGTAGTTCTAGTAATACATTTCAAATTCTTGCTTTCATGGGAAAATGGGACCGTCGAAGAAAGTAGCTCATGAAGATATGTCAGTTCTCTATAAATACACACAGTTCATGCTTAGAAACTTCTCCATCTTGGCAGTCTGCTTTAATATTCTAGGATATTTATCTGCCTGGATGCTTTCAAAGTGGATCAGAGAGTTCCCAGCTAAGCAGTGTTTGCTGTCACACTTGTATGACTTCTCACTGAACTTAGAAAGGAGAAAAAAATGACACTAAATTCGATACGAATTGCATTAAAAGAATAGCCTGCCTTAGGGGCAATCCCTGGAAGGTATGGGTCACTGTAGGGTATATTTATAATAAACAGATTCACCCAGAACTTAGAGGGAAATGTGGAGTCAAATTTGAGTTAAATAGTCCTAAAATCTCTCAAAATGATTCAACCTTTCATATGTCCAAGAACCAGAGCTAGAAACGGACTAGAATTTGTCTGCAGATTCTCTAGGGACCAGAAAATGTTTCTCTACTTTTAGCCTCCTGGCTTGTTACTTCATTGCTAAACGTAAAGCAACAAAGATTGAGAATAGGAGACTAGGTTCAACTTCAGCAGCAGAGTTGCTAAGTATTTTGAGAATGCAATTCTTTTTTTTTTTCTTTTTGAGACGGAGTCTCGCTCTGCCACCCAGGCTGGAGTGCAGTGGCCGGATCTCAGCTCACTGCAAGCTCCGCCTCCCGGGTTCACGCCATTCTCCTGCCTCAGCCTCCCGAGTAGCTGGGACTACAGGCGCCCGCCACCCCGCCCGGCTCGTTTTTTGTATTTTTTAGTAGAGACGGGGTTTCACAGGGTTAGCCAGGATGGTCTGGATCTCCTGACCTCGTGATCCGCCCGTCTCGGCCTTCCAAAGTGCTGGGATTACAGGCTTGAGCCACCGTGCCCGGCCGCAAAATTTTTTTTTCTTTGGCAATGGAGTCTCTCTGTCACCCAGGCTGGAGCGCAATGACTTGATCTCAGCTCACTGCAACCTCCGCCTTCCCAGTTCAAGCGATTCTCCTGCCTCAGCCTCCAGAGTAGCTGGGATTACAGGTGCCCACCGTCATGCCCGGCTAATTTTTGTATTTTTAGTAGAGACAGGGTTTCACCATGTTGGTCAGGCTGGTCTCAAACTCCTGACCCCAGGTGATCCGCCCGCCTTGGCCTCCCAAAGTACTAGGATTACAGGCGTGAGCCGCTGCACCCAGCCAAATGCAAAGATGTGTTTTTAAAATCAAGGACAAGTGGAAGACCCTTGACACGGGCACTTTTCCTGCATTTCACCGAAGTTCCCGTACCTCTGCCATGAGTCTGGATGTTTTCCAGGCGTTGCTGAGGGTCTGGAGTAGAGGCTGTGGGCTGTGTCCATTTCATAGCCATGGGGTGTGAAAGGTCAGTAGGCTTTGCGGGCAGTGGAAGGCGGCCTGCTGCAGGAAATGGCTCTTGTAATTTTCGGCAGTTGGTTACTGAATCCTGCGAAGTCCATTCAGTTTACTTGGCAAGAATTGTTGGTTTGACAGGAAAGCTGTGTGGCCTTGGAATGGCTGCAGTTTACTGAAATAGTGATACTGGCTGGGCCAAGTTTTCTAAAAGTAGTGGCATTATAAATACTACTCTTTGTCAGGCTGAATGCAGTTTTTCAGTGTGCCTAAACCGCAGAAACATCATACTTGCCCGAGAGTTTTACATGGTGTTATTTGATGCATAAACTCGTGATGTCATTTGATGCATAATAGTTGTTCATGAAATTTAAAAATAGTCCCATCCTCTGGAATGTTTAAGATATTTCAAGTTACCATGTATACTGGATGAGTGAATACTGAACCGTCGCTTCTAGGGGAAATACAGGGTTAGTTCCCTTCCAGCCTCTGGGAACACACTTTTATAACCTTAGTGTTTCATATATGTCAGTACATAACCTGTTTTGTGTGTGTTTCTGTTTAAAGACACCTCATTTAATATATGAGGAGACTTCACAAAGTTCATGGGAAAATGGAATTAACAGGTAAAAAATTTAAATACAAGCTTTATTTCTCAACATAAGCTCCATCAAGGTCAAGAGACTTGTAAATACTGATAGCAACCATTTAGTTCATCCCTAAAGAACTAAGCATCCTGGGAACTTAATCATGTCAGTGCAGTGTTTTTTACATTATTAGCTGAAGAAAAATGATGCCCTTTAAAGATTTTTTTTTTTTTTTTTTTTTTTTTTTTTGAGACGGAGTCTCACTCTGTCACCAGGCTGGAGTGTAGTGGCACCATCTCGGCTCACTGCATCCTCCGCCTCCCGGGTTCAAGCAATTCTTCTGTCTCAGGCTTTCTAGTAGCTGGGACTACAGGCACGTGCCACCACGCCCAGCTAATTTTTGTATTTTTAGTAGAGACAGGGTTTCACCATGTTGGCAGGATAGTCTCGATCTCTTGACTTCGTGATCCGCCCTCCTCAGCCTCCCAAAATGCTGGGATTACAGATGTGAGCCACCACACCTGGCCTACAGATTTTTTTTTTTAAGATAAGGAAGTAAAAAGATAACCGAAGGAGCCAAATCAGAGCTGTAAGGGGGATGCCTAATGATTTCTTACTGAAATTCTCCCCAAATTGCCCTTGTGGGATGAGAGGAATGAGCAGGAGCCTTGTTGTGGTGGCAAAGGACTGTCCGGTGACCCTATCTCAGGCATTTTTCTCCTAAGGCTTTGGTTAACTTTCTCAAAACACTTTCATAATAAGCAGATGTTCTTATTTGGCCTTCCAGAAAGTCAACAAGCAAAATGCCTTGAGTGTCTCAAAAAACTGTGATCGTGACTTTTGCTCTTGACCGGTCTGCTTTTGCTGTAACTGGACCTCTTCCACTTCTTGGTAGCCATTGCTCTGATTGTGTGTTTTCTGGGAAAAAGCATTGTACTAGGAAAGCCGTGTTTTGTTTCCTGTTACAATTCTTCAAGGAAATGCTTCAGAATCTTGATCCTACTTGTTGAAAATTTCCATTGAGATCTCTGCTCTTGTCCGAAGCTGAGCTGAGCTCAGTGGTTTTGGCACCCATGGAGTGGAAAGTTCACTCTGCTTTAATTTTTCGGTCAGAATTGTGTAAGCTGAACCAGTTGAGATGTCTGTGGTGTTGGTTGTTGCTTTTGCTGTTAATCATCAGTCCTCTATAGTTAGGGCACAAACAAGATGATTTTTCTTCCTGGTAAATTGATGTGGATGGTCTGCCGCTGTGAACTTCATCTTCCACATCAACTTCTTGCAAGTTATTCATTTGGAAACTGCTGATTTCTTTGGGGCATTGTCCACATAAACTTTTCATAAGGCATCAACGATTTCACCATCCTTCCACCCAAGTGTCACCATAAATTTGCAGTTTGTTCTTGCTTCAATTTTAGCAGAATTCATGTTGCTCTGATAGTGGTTCTTTTCAAAATGATGTCTTTCCCTTCTTACTGTCTCAAACTAGATCCTGTCTAAACATGTTGTAACAAGCTAGTACACATTTATTTTGGTGCAAAAAAAATTGAAATTCCTGCATAGTTTTTTCCTAATACTCATTTTCCACAAGCTTTTGAAGTCCCTTTGTATATTATTGATTCATTTAGCATCGAGTTCACAGCCAACAGCACTATATAACACACATCTGAACAAAGTTTACGTAACACACATACTTTCTCTGTAAGGCATCGTATATTAGTCCATTCTCCTGCTGCTAATAAAGACATACCAAAGACTAGTTAATTTATAAAGGAAAGAGGTTTAATTGACTCCCAATTCCGCAGGGCTGGGGAGGCCTCAGGAAACTAAGAATTATGGGAAAGGGGGAAGCAAACATGTTCTTCTTCACATGGTGGCAGGAAGGAGAAGTGCTGCGCTAAAGAGGGAGAAGCTCCTTATAAAAACCATCAGATCTTGTGACATCTCAGTATCATGAGAACAGCAGCATGGGGGTAACTGCCCCCATGATTCAATTACCACCCACTGGGCCTTCCCACCACATGTGGGAATTAAAAGGAACTACAGTTCAAGATGGGATTTGGGTGGGGACACAGCCAACCAATATTACCCAGCCTTTCTGAGCTTAGGCAATGTGCATGTCCAGTAACTCGAATTTTCTCCCCTCTGCTCCCATGTCCAGGAATGACCACAGAATTGCCACAAGTGTTGATTTCTAAGTTTCAAAGAAATTTTAGCCAGCAGGTGAATTTGTAAATACAGATCAGTGAATAATGAGGACTGACCATACTAACATTCTAATTTTCTTTACTGAATATCTTTCTCCACATATGTATAAAGCATAAAATTTTCTCCTTTCCAGTCTGAAGGTCAGTGTCTAAAGGAGTGAAATGGTGAGAAGGGGCTGGATCCAAGCTGTTACTGGGTGTGACTGAAAATTTACTGCTATTGAAAAGTGCGTATTTCCACTTTTAAGTTGCCCATAGATTTTTTTTTTTTTTTTTCTTTGAGATGGAGTTTCACTCTTGTCACCCAGGCTGGAGTGCAATGGTGTGATCTCAGCTCACTGCAGCCTCCGCCTCCCGGGTTCAAGCGATTCTCCTGCCTCAGTCTCCTGAGTAGCTGGGATCTCATAGATTATTCTTTAGTGGCCAAAGGGTTTTTACTTCCAATGGCTTATTTGCGGAATTTATAAATGGAAATGATTTGCAAACAGCCAACAAAAAGCACACCAGAATAACCTGCACAAAGATTACAAAGACTTTCATAAATTAATTACAATTACTTGTCATCATTTCTCTGTTTTAAGTACACCCCTGAACAGGCCTCAGGTTTCTTCCAGTATGGGCTGGGCTGGGCTGGGGATGGGGAGGACGAAGGTCTACCCCAGCCCTCTCTAGCCAGAGAGGCTGCATTGCTGCCTCTCTTTCAGTTCAATTTTGTTTAAGGCAGTGTGGCTTCTTAAGTGACATGTCTGTGATGATCACCCCAGGCTTTCCACATCCAAATGTTTAAGTATCTATCTTCCGATGACCTTCCTGTCATTTCCCAGTATTCTTTTTAGGAGACTGCCATAAATTCAGGCAGTTTGAGCATTCTCCAAATACACTCATTTGCTCCGAGAAAGGAAATCTTTGGTTCTTTTCTCCGAGAGTGGATACTTTCCAGATCTTAGGGGCTGAACGTGACAGAAGTGGATTTCTTATTCATGTGCTATTGGAAGCTTGGCTGGGGGCCAGTGGTTCTTCTCCAGTCATGCATTCGGAGCCCCAGGCAGATGAGATCCTGCCATATTCCACACATAGGTATAGATATCTCTAGCCAGCAGAAAGGAAAAGGAAATGAGTAGAATCAGGTGTAGGGGGGGACGCTGTTATGAAGACCCTGGAAGCAGTGTACGTCACTTCTCCCCACATTCCTTGGCCAGAGCTCATTTGTGTGGCTTCCCATTGGACGCACAGGGCACGGAGTGGGGGTGCTGGAAATGTATGCCCAGGCTGGGAACGCACTTTCTAGAAGCAGCATTCTGTTCCATCATAAGAGAGCAGGAATCATGCAGGGACAGCTGGCCGTCCCTGGCACACAACGGAAGACGGTGGAGGACGCTGCTTTTGGTGCTGAGGAAGTGAAATTTGTCTAAGCTCTGAGGTTAACATTGAGGAGGTGAGGTTGTTGGAAACATTTCTGTCAAATCATTCTCATATTCTAGCTAAGCCCCTATTAAATATGCCACACCTCGAAGACTTAGAAGCCTTTAAAGTTTCAGGCAAACACAGTACAGGGTGTGGGATCTGTTTCTGACACTCTTGGGAGCTACTTGAAGACGGGCTCCATCTGTGCCTCTTGCAACAAAGATAGTCGATAAAGGCACGTTGAACAAACAATAATGCAAAAATGCACGTTCCTAGGAATAGCAGTGGCTAACTTTTCCCATGAAAGCAGTGTGGGCCACAACTGCGCCTAGCACTTTATGTGTGTATCTCCTTTTATCTCTTAAATCCCCAGTACGAGGTAGGTTCAGTTATGATGATCCCAGTTTTGTAAGAGAGGGAACCGTGTGCACAGAGGCACATATGTTGCGTATAGCCTTGTGGCCGTGAGCAGCAGAGCTGGTATTTAAGTCCAGGCCATCTGTGAGCTGGGGAGAGAGAGGTAAAGAAGATGGGTAGCACTGGGGATGAGAGGGGCACATAGTCCCATTTTGGTACTTCCTGAAGATTCCACAGTGTATTTCCCAGGGGCTGAAGGTCATCAGGAGTACACATGATCTGAGATTCTTGCAAGAGAGCAATGTTCCTCTCAGATTATAATGCTAGTAACTGGGGCCAATGGGGATTTTATAATCATACAGTCCCCATTACGGAGAAACTGAAGCTTAGTATGTAAAAGCAATGCCCAGTGTTACATTACAGTAGGTCAGAGTTGTTTCCAAAAAAGTTCATCTGATTTTTTTTTTTTTTTTTTTTTGGTTCCATCCAAGCAATAGCTGGTCACTATTAAGAAGATAGCTAACTAACTAGTTCTCAAATATACCTGAAGTTTTTCTAAAGTTTAACCATTTAAAAAATAAATCTGTCATTTGTCACGTATTTGTATAATGAGCAGCTTTAGTCAATATCATAACCTGTCTCTCCAGAAGTTAACACAACTGTCGTGCCATTCCTATTGGACCTCCACACTCACCACAGAGTGGAGTCGGGTGAAAGACTGAGTGACTGGATTGGCCATTTCACCGAGTTCTAGGAATGGGTCTTACTCACAGGGCTCAGAACAGAAGCCACCAGACCCACAGGCCTTGAGAATCTAGTCCCGCAGCTGTCTTGGCTCCTGGTGAGTTAGGTCAACTGCTCATACCTTAGCAATAGTCACTGCCATTGCACAGATCAGGCTCTGTCAAACAGCAGCAGCACCTTTCACACATTGCCCAGATACTTTTAAAGACAAATTTGAGTGGGCCGGGTGTGGTGGCTCATGCCTGTGAACCCAGAACTTTGGGAGGCCAAGGCGGGTGGATCACCTGAGGTCAGGAGTTTGAGACCAGCCTGGCCAATATGGTGAAACCCCATCTTCACTGAAAATACAAAAATTACCCAAGCGTGGTGGCATGTGCCTGTAGTCCCAGCTACTCAGGAGGCTGAGAGAGGAGAACTGCTTAAACCTGGGAGGCGGAGGTTGCAGTGAGCCGAGATCATGCCACTGTACTCCAGCCTGGGTGACAGAGTGAGACTCCATCCCAAAAATAAAAGACAAATTTGAGTTCAATAAAGGAGAAATGAAAAGCTGTCACAAAGTAAACTTTCGTATTTATTCAAACGTTTGCATTCCATAGATGAATCATGCAGGGTTGGATAGTTGAGTCACTCTTCTTGGTGAGCCAAAAGTCACCCAATACTGGGAATAATTTCCCAGCTTTTTGAAACGCATGTGTGTGTGTAAATGGGCAAAGGGTAAGTTATTCAAAAGACCCAATTAGTGAAGTTTATTAACTCTTACTGCAGGTATGTCCACAACTGTGCTATAGTCATCCTCTTTTTTCCAGCCTTTTAAATACAATATTAAGAAGAAGCCTCATTAGGGCAAGGTTAAAAAGTAGAATATTGTTTATGTAAAACCCTTAGCTGTTGTCAGCATTTCATATATATGTACTTAATTACAGTCAGCAGGCTGCCATCATTGCTGGAATAGAAATACGACTTCATTGTAATCATGATCATTATTATCTTAGTTTTGTAGGAGACATTGAGTGAAAATGGCTAGGAACCAATAACAGTGTGGGCATTTTGAGACATTTATCTGCTATAGCTGGCCCTCCCAGATGATACCCTATTTTCAAGAGTTTTCCATCTCTAAGGTGATAACATTCAAAAAGAAGAGATTGTTTGATGTTATTGTGTTATATTTTTTAAAAAGAGGGAAAAAAAGAAGAGAAATTACCCCAAGAATGATTCATCAAGTTTTAAAACTCAAGGGAAGTGGATATTATGGATGATTGACAGTTTATAAAATGACAACTGGAAATAAAATGGGTTTTGTCAAGCTTTGTGAGTGGAGCGTGGAGTGGTGCATTGCGATCTGCAATGGCAAGCATTGTGGCTTCTGTCATTCCTTTAAATGTTTTGAGAACAACCATTTAATGCATCTCCCATGGAAAGTCTATTTCTTATTGTATGAGTATAATGCAAGTTAAATATCACTTATTTTTCTTTTTGTTCTATTAAAAGATTCCCCTGCAGTGGTGGTATTGACAATAATATTGGTTCTAGAAACATGAAATAAAACCTGGTAAATATCATTGGACAGAATCAAAATATAGAGGCAGTGGCTAGGCTCTCTCTCATAGTCTAGCGTTCCTTCTCCATATTGATCAGGGATCAGTTAAGTCAGTTGACATACACATTGCTTATTTAATGGGTTTTACACTATAGGTTTCTTCGTGCCTGAATCTTGACCCATCATTGGATACTGAAATCAATTTGATGAGTTATAACTGGCTTAAAAAGAAAATAGAACAGAATAGAAAATAATAGGCTGGGCCCGGTGGCTCACCCCTATAATCCCAGCATGCTGGGAGGCTGAGGCAGGCGGATCACCTGAGGCCAGGAGTTTGAGACCATCCTGCCAACATGGTGAAACCTCGTCTCTATTAAAAATACAAAAAATTAGCTGCGCGTGATGGTGAACGCCTGTAATCCCAGCTACTCAGGAGGCTGAGGCAGGAGAATCACTAGAATCCGGGAGGCAGAGGTTGCAGTGAGCCAAGACTGTGGCACTGCACTCCAACCTGGGTGACAGAGCAAGACTCCATCTCAAAAAAAGAAAAAAAGAAAAGAAAAGAAATAGAAAATAATAGAATAATAGTGTACCATGCATCATAACAATAATAAAATCTTCTTTTATGCACCTCTTATTTCACTTCCATGAATGGTGTGTTTGTATAAAGTATGCTGGTTTAGGGAGACCAGCCTGGTCTTCAGTTGTGAGTATGGCTCCGTATGGACAATGCTACTCAAAGTAAATGCAACCAGCAGTGAAGGACATTGTTCCTAACAAGGCCTTGAGCCAGAATTCTCTTGTTCAGCCTTCTTGCCAAGGGCTTAGACATGCATTCTGCCAGTGTCATCAAAGTATGATGGATGGTTCGTGCTAGTCTAAAAGTAGCGATATCTCACGTCGCTGGAGTGTCTAGGGACAAGAATGCTTTTATTAATCAAGCAGCCGCATTAACTAAAAGTGATGCTCACTGTTAACCACCGGTTTCATGATGCCAGGCAGTACTTGAACATCTTCATGGGATGTATCATAATAACTTAGCATCCTTATTTAGCACTCAGTTATACTGAATTCATTTCATCTTTATCCATTTAGATAATTACAGTGCAGTCCTCCCTTATCTGAGAGGGGTGTGTCCCAAGACCCCAGTGGATGTAGAAATGGCAGATAGTAGATATACACTAAAGGTTTTTAATCTGATAACTGAGATGGCTTCTAAGTGACTAACTGGCAGGTAGTATAGACAGCATGTGGATGGTTGGGCTGGACAAAGGGATGTTTCATGTCCTGGGTGAGGCAGAGTGGGATGGCACAAGATTTCACAGCTGCTTGGAATGGCTCACAATTTAAAATGTGTTAATTGTTTTTATGTGGAATTTTCCATTTAATAGTTTCAGACCACAGTTGACGGCAGGTAACTGAAACTGAGGCTAAGGGGGCTACTGTATCCTTCTGAAATTCAGCCCCACAGCACAGCAGTGTAGATGGAGATAGAATGTGGAAAGGGCTGGGCGTGGTGGCTCCTATCTGCAATCCCAGCACTTTGGGAGGTCAAGGCAGGAAGATGGCTTGAGCCCAAGAGTTCAAGACCAGCCTGGGCAATATAGTGAGACCTCATCTCTATAAAAAATGTTTCAAACCCTTAGCCGAGTATAGTGGCATGCGCCTGTAGTCCCAGCTACTTGGGAGGCTGAGGAGGGAGGATTATAATCATGTGTTTTTGTTTAAATAGCTTAAGTCTGGGAGGCAGAGGTTATAGGGACCCAAGATTGTGCCACTGCACTCCAGCTTGGGCAACAGAGTGAGACCCTGTCTCAAAAAAAAAAACAAAGTGTAGAAAAGATCTCTGTTTTCTATTCATTCTCTCAATTATTCTTTGAAACAAGCAATCTTTAAGCACCTGCTTTGTGCTGTGCTCTTAGAATACAAAAGTAGGTGATACCTTGGCCGTTGGCCCAGAGAAAGAAACAGATATATCTGCATGATGGCCATTTAGGGTGGGATGCACTAGAATAGAGGCAGATACATGTGAAGGTATCTGGGATTTTAAAGGAAGATGGACAAACTACGTGGTTTGGGAAGACATTACCCATCACAAAGATATTTAAAATACAACTTAACAGGCACATAAAAGAGTTTTCCAGCTGGAGAGAGATAGGGGTTACGGAAGGAGTGGGGGACAGTTCCCAGCCCCAGGACATAGCCTGGAATTTGCTCCTTTCAACCAGCAGTGGATGTACTTTAGCTGTCTGTTGCTTCTTTTGCCTAAAAATAGAATTCAGAAAAAAATTAATTCCGGTTATTCAGCATGCCAATTAGTGGAGGCCTGACTAATTAAGGTTTCAGTGTAAGGTTGGCGTATCAGAAGCAGTAGCACAATCATGTGTTTTTGTTTTAAATATGTTAAGTTTTTGTTGTTCTATTTGTGTTGACTGGGGTAAAATGTGTCTGTGTCATTTTGATTTTGAGTTCTCACTTACTAATCCATATCCTTTTGGCATCCCATATCCTCTTCCCAACAAGAATTTAAAGTGTTTATCAAAAAGGAGAGGAGAGTTGGAGGGTCAAATAAAACATCGGCAGCAAGGCAGGTGGCCAAAGCCTGTGGAGGAAGGACAGGAAATGTCTGCTGGAGCTTGTTATAGAGCAGACGCAGAGTGAGCACAGTCAGAAAATAGAGAGATAGGGAAGGGAAGACTTACTCGGCTCTGGGGAATTCCAGAACGTGGAGGGCAGCGGCCAATTTATTCAACATGATAGTTTCTTGTCTCTAATCTCTCTTGGATTCTTTGAGTATGAGGAGGACAAGTAGATGTTTTGAGGAAGCATGGCATAGCAAGAACACCAGGGGGCCTCGCATTCCTGCCTTTGAAGTTCATCACGTTAGACAAGACCCTCTCAGAGCCTACGTTCATAGCTGTAAAATCAGCTGTAAACAGGCTCCCTCCAAGGCCTTCTGTTGGGAGGATTTATAAGGATTTATGCTTAGCACAGCGGGCAAGCCATAGGAGATGCTCAGTAAATGGATTCCGCTCTGGCCCGACCTCTAACCCCACGTGGAATCCTGTGTTAGACTGTGACTAAGAGTGACCCACGCGGCATTGCCATTGCCACGGCTAGAGCCCCCATTGTATTTAGTTTAACCTTCGCTCTCTAAAGGTCAGAATACATTTCTACAACACAGTACATGTTAGTGCTGCGCACACATACAGTCATTTTTCTGAGGGCCTTGATAGTCCCCCAGAGGTTCCTATGTGCCCCTTGCACTCTGCCACCTGTGCTATAGGGCTAGTGTCCCGCAGTGACAGTGCACTCACAGCTTACGCCTGGGAGACATTCTGAAAGTCCCAGTGGCGACTGATATGTTTACATGCTGTTTGTGAAAGAGATGGAGTTTGGGTGGTGATGGGAGGGAGGGATGGAGAAGAAGGAAGCGCCGTAACTCCATCTGACGGGCACAGAAGCAGAGGAAGAGTAACACGTGTGCTGTGCGTACCCCCTTCCCTTCTTGCCGCCCAATCCCTGATCCCAGTTGGATCTCAATGTAGAATAATAAAACTATGATCAAGATCACGTAAACACAATTTAGTTTTTCGTTAAGCTCCATAATATACTTCTGTGCTTGTTTCTATAAAGCTTCAGATGACCTCAGCAAAAGAGTTGACGCTTTGCCTGTAACATAATTTGCATGTCCCTATCCTCTTTAAAAGTGCCAGTTTCCTTGAATCATTTTACAGATATTAACTCCCAAGACAGTGTAAGCATCATGGCCTTTTGGACAGGTGGGCTGTTGTCTTCTATTCATTTTGAGGTTGTTAGGGACTCTCTGGGTAATAGAGTCTTTCTAATCTACGCTATTATTGGTTATTAAATATGGATGACTTGTTTGATGTCATGGGGCTTGTTTTAAATGACCCTGTTAGGCCAGGCGTGGTGGCTCACACCTGTAATCCCAGCACTTTGAGACACCAAGGCAGGAGGATCACCTGAAGTCAGTGAGCCACTGCGCCCGGCCCGGAGTTGCACCTCTTAACAGCATGCCAGTTCAAGTCTCAGTCATGGAGCAGGCATCCATGCCCTGGGGCCTGAACTGTGGCATGGGAGTGGGGGGCACAGATCTTTTGGCAGAAGGTGGCCGCCCAGATCCAAGCCTCAGACATCTTTCTTCCTTGTTAGACCTTCCTCCTGGATGAGTCACCTGTGTGGGGGGCGGGTGAGAACCTCCTTGTGGAGGCTTTGGGAAAGCCTGGAGCTTGGAGCCTCCACAGTTATATAAATGGAAAGTTAGAAAAAAACAACAAGGCCTTGTGGGCTTGTAAAGATGGAATACATTGTAGCTGAGAAAATTCTTGGCTGAGAAAATGTGAGGAGTGCTAAGGCGGTGGTTGGAGGATTTTTTTTTTTTCTTGGTAAAGGGAGACAGTGGCTGCAGAAGGCACCAGCTGTCCCCACCTCTTTCCCGTTGTTGAAACAAACATGAAAATGGAAAGGACTTTGCAATGCAGAGTCTAAGGAGGGAAAATGAAAATATGACAGATAGAACTGAATGCATTCTGAAATCTTAGGGGAATAAAAATACGTAGTATCGAGACAGCCCATAGCTAAGAGTCTGCAAACTCAGAAACAGCAAGAAGCTTTTTCACAAGAAAAGGAAACTCAGTGCTCTAGGTACATAGAGGTGGAGAGGAGGGCCTGTGTATTTTAATCTGTCACCCGATGTCTTGCATAGCTGTAAGATTATCGAGTGATTCAGTTTCCTCTCCGTAGCAACAGCCATGAAAATATCTGTTTACTTAATGCCTCGGGAAAACATTCAGATTTATGATTTAATCAGTTTCAAAGTATTTCTGCTGGGTTTTGTTACTTTAATTTAACTTTTTTATTATGTGGTAGCTGGTGGATTGTAGGCATATTTAGCGGTGGGAAATGTCTAAGAAAAGATTACCTTTGATAAAAAGCCAGTAGGAAGGGAACTGAAGGGCGCAGAGTCGGTGCCTGCGATTTCTTGTTTTCATTTCCCCGGCCCTGGAGTCAGACTGCATAGGTTTGCATCCCGACTCTTCAAGTTACCATGTGACTTTGAGCAACCTTCTTAACTTCTCTGTGCCTCAGTGTCCTCTAAAATGTGATCATAATAGTATTTACCTCATAGATTGTTATGAGGATTAAATTAAATACTATCTAAATGCTTAGAGCAGTATACCATCTTTCAAAAGAAAATTAAGTGTTACCATTTGTAGCTACCAGCTTCAAAGACACTTAATTTCTTCTTTGGTTTTCCCACTTAGAACCCAAAGTGTATTTCTGTAAATGAGCACAATAGCTGGATCCAGATGTAATGACATTGATTTACATTGTAAGTAACACGCTACTGCCACCAGAATATTTCTGGACCATGTCTTGATAAGTTTCAGTAATTTGGCTGTACCCTGTCCTTCATCCCATACATGTTTATGGAGCATATATTATATGCTAGAAATGACATGAGCTGTGGAAAATATAAACATGAAAAATAAAGAGCCCACAGATTAGTGACAAAGACAGAGAAGAAACAAATGTCTTTGAATGTACATCAAAGTTTTTAGCCCTCTTGACAGTGGCTTGAGAGACCGGATGCACAGACTTCTTTTGGGCTCAGGTCCTGCAAGTTGTGGGATGGGGGCCGGGATAATTTGCCACCAGCAAGCTTGGGTTAAGCCACCTGCTGCTGCCCAGAATGTGATCCAACCTTTCCCAGTGAAAATGCAACTTTAGGAGTCAGGACCCAGGCAAGAGGGGGAGTGTGTAAAGAACTACAGTGTATTCCACTAAAAACAAATAACTAATCACAAGCAAAACCTCTAGTATATAAACAGAGGCATCCGGGCTGAACACAACCCCACCAGTGACATGTACTTCCGAGTGTACACCAGGGTATAAAAAGTCATACAAATGTCTGTTGTGTTTGACATTTGATCAGTCACTATTGGAGTTTTCATCAACTTGTTCAGACTGTAACATGGGTCTTTGCTGGGTGGATTAAGGTTTTGAATGTATTGCTTGTCTATTGCATCATGCAGTCGAAATCCGTCTCCCATGTAAGCCTGTTGTTGGATAGAGCTCCCAGTCATGAAAGTCTGTCCTCTTTTTTTCCCCTTCTATTTCTTGGTATTAATTTCAGCTTAATCAAGCCTTCTGGCCCTGTGATTCCAGGAACAGTTGGGTTCTGGCTAAAAGCAAAAGAGAAAACCGCCTGTTTTAGTCGCATAAGGTGATGTGGCAAGAACTTGTTTCTGAAGAATCCAAGATCTAGCCATTTTCAGCGGCGGTCATAGCGGACTGGAACAGGGGCGCCACCTGCAGGCTAAGGGGAAAAACACAGAGCGAGAAACACCCTTGCTTTACAGGGCAGGCATTTAAAGGCAAAGGAAATTCAGTCCCTCCGTGATAGACAGTAAAGAACTCAGCAGGCTCTCTTGTAGATAAATATGCATGAGAATGCATCGTTGGAAGAGCTCTCACGTATTCACTTCATTCCTGCCTTTGGAGTTTCAGAATGTTTTACATTTTATGTTCATTTATATTTTTGTCAGAGTATGGAGATCCTAAAATCATCTCCCAGGGAACTTGCTGCCTCTTGGTACTGCTTGCTGCTCTTTTCAGAGAGAGCAGTGCCAGGCAAAGTATTCTGCACTCTCATAAGAAGAGGTGAATGTCATTGTGTTCCCTGTGAATATGAGGCAGGGAAGGACACTCTGGTCCTGAGCCAGAGTCCTCACACCGCTTTGGTGTCTGGCCTTTCCAGCAGGTCTAAATATCTGCTCCATCTACACCCTATTTTTACAGAAACAACAGTGCTAATCTAGAATGAAGGGAATATTGACAGCAGTGATGATCAAACATTCGTTTTTCAGTATGCCGTGAAAAATAGCTTGGTCCAAAATAAAATTCTGTCCATATATTTCTATTTAGATGCATACCTCCCATAAAGGTAGAATGTTTTTCTCGGACATAATTTCACATTCTCTGTGTGCCCTACTAGCAGATCTGATTTCTCCTAAGTTTTTCAGTGGAAAATGTGATCGGCAAATGTATCAGCTGTTCCTCTGTCAGCTTTGTTGATTGATGCTTTTGAGGGACAGAGAAGGTTTATGTGCTGATTTGTGTATTTTATCAGGCAAAAGGGACATGGCAGATGTGGAAGATGCTTTTAAGAACTTCACCAAGAAGCTCGAGGGCCACCCTAAGGGAAGCTGTGCTCTCTTTCAGCTGAAGCTCTCCAGGGACAGTAGGAGCTGATGTTTTCAGAAGCATCGCGCTGCATGGGGTCAGTGTCGCAGGTTCAGGAATGTCAGGATGCAGCCCTGTGTCTAGAGTACTTGTGGCTAGGACAGGCACACACGTAACTATAATAACAAGCCAGCCTGGAGCAGCGCCGTGGAGGGGCACACAGGATGAAGAAGGGTGTCTTAGCTGGAGCTGCTACAACAGAACGCTGTAAACTGGGCAGCTTAAATGCGGATATATGTTTCTCACAGTTCTGGAGGCTGGAAGTCCAAGACCAAGGCGGCGGCTGATTCAGTTCCTGGTGAGGGCTCTCTTCCTGGTTTGCAGACGGCCTCCTTCTCACTGTGTTCTCGCATGGTGGACAAAAAGAGGGCTCTAGTGTCTCTTCTTATAGGGACACTGATCGCATCATGGGGACCCCACTTGTTTGACATCATCTAATCTGATCATCTCCCAAAGGCCCCACCTCCTAATACCATCACACTGGGGGTTAGGGTTTCAATATGTGAATTTGGGGGTAGGGGAGACTAACATTCAATCCATGACAGAGGGGAAGATTCAGCTGTAGGATTATCAGGCTGAGAGAATTAGACTCTATTACCTCCCCCGCCTACACACACCCCCCTGTACTGATGAGAAAAGTAAAGCAGCAAAGGGGAGGATACTGAGCTTAGCAGCAGCCGGCTTCATTGTCAGTTCCATACCTAGGAGAGCCTCAGAGCCCACCCTCTGTGAAAGGAGGAAGGCATGAGCATGTAAAAAATATATACTTCTCCATGGAAAAGATGATTTTGACATTCCCAGAGGCATGGTACCTATTTCAGATCTCCTTAGAGCTTCTGTTAAGTGGATGCCTCTCTTTTTTTTGAGACGGAGTTTCGCTCTTGTTGCCCAAGGTGGAGTGCAGTGGCACCATCTGGGCTCACTGCAACCTCTGCCTCCCAGGTTCAAGCAATTCTCTTGCCTCAGCTGGGAGTACAAGTGCACACCACCATGCCCGGCTAATTTTTTGTATTTTTAGTATAAACAGGGTTTCACCAAGTGAGTGCCGCTTTTAAGTCAAACAATAGGCAACGTGTGGACAATGCCTTTAGTTTATCTAAGTCCTGTTTTGGCTTTGGGGTTTCCATGAGATGCATTTTATCCTGAGGTTGGCGAAGTGCAGCACTAGGTCAACTTTGCTCCCATGAATTCCAAGGGTGTCCCTTGCTAACTGGCTTCTCACAGCAATGACATTTGAGGCCGGAATGGTCTGTCTGTCAGCACAGTGCACAGTTGTGCACTGGTGGCCTATTGGTTAAAACAAAAACCAAAAAGAAATAGGGAGGGAATGCAGACTTGGATCCATGTTTGTAGAAATCTGAGCAGGGAGAAAGGAAGAAAGGAGGGTTGGGGCACCCCTGCGTGTCCTCCCTTCAGTTGCAGATGGATGCCCAGCAGCCCAGCGTCTAGACCTCAGCTGGTTTGTCAACACACGAAGTGTGGATCCTTTTGTCAGAACAGAATCCCTCAACAGAGACAGAATGCCAGTATGATTGATTCATAATAAAATGTGTAATTATCCAGTGGGCTCATGTTGACTAAGTAGCATCATCTTTCCCCTTTAGGCAAAAATACTTAGAAAGGCAAACTATAATCAGAAGATCGCTTGGATGGATGGGATCAGAGCAGGAGGAGGGAATGGCGTTATGTTGACAGCTGGTGCCATCAGGCTATGATAGATGGTCTGGAACCCTCACCTCCACTGCGAGGACATCCCTGCCACAGCCCATGGTCATGGCGTGTAGCCAGGACTCTGGTTTCCCCCGTGGCCCTGCGGAGCGGCTGCTGACTGGGAAGGGGGTGGGCTTCTCTAAGTCTCTTATCTATGATCCCCCTGCTGACCAACCCCACTGTCACCCCCCTACCCCCGTAGGCATAGGCATGTTATATCTTTAGAATATGAATCCAGACAACTGTCTACCTTCATACATGGCATAGTCCCCAAAACATGCACCCCTGTGCAAAATGGAGCAGTACACTTACATGCTTCCAGCCCAGAGAGGATTAAAAGTATATTTATATTTTTAATTATAATGTTAAAATAGAAAATATATTTATATTTATAAGTAGGTGCATTAAGGCGAGGTACAGTGGCTCACGCCTGTAATCCCAGCACTTTGGGAGGCCAAGGCAGGTGGATCATGAGGTCAAGAGTTAGAAACCAGTCTGGCCAACAAGGCGATACCCTGTCTCACTAAAAATACAAACAACTAGCTGGGCTTGGTGGCAGGTGCCTGTAATCCCGTCTACTCAGGAGGCTGAGGCAAGAGAATCGCTTTAACCCAGGAGGCAGTGGTTGCAGTGAGCCGAGATCACACCACTGCACCCCAGCCTGGGCAACACAGCAAGACTCCATCTAAAAAAAAATGAATAAATAAATAAATAAATACATAAAAATAAATAGGCACATTAAATTACACACACACACAGAGTGTCTAATTATCCCTAGTTTTTTAGTTACCGGTTTTTATTGATACATAATGCTTGTACCTATTTATGGGGTGTACATGATGTGTTACTCACATACAGTGTATAATAATCAAGTATCATTACTTCAAATATTTGTCTCTTCTATGTTGGGAACACCTCAAGTCCTCTCTTCTAGCTATTTTGGAATATACAATGCAGTGCTATTAATTAAAGTCCCCCTACTCTGCTGTGGAACATTAGAACTATTCCTTCTATCTAACTGTATGTTTGTATCCATTCACCAACCCTCCTCAGATGCCCCCAGCACCCTTCCAGCCTCTGGTATCTATCATTCTACTCTCCACCTCCATGAGATCCACTTTCTCAGCTACCACATATGAGTCATCACAGTTCTTGATGATGTATTTCCCTATGCCTATAGCTTTTTGCTTTTCATTCTTTTATAACTAAATCTGAACATTGGCCTACCTAGAGTCCAGTGACCATCCAGTTGGTCACTTCTGTTCTGTGTGATCAGTTCCATCTTTGTCTCTTCTCAGATGCATGACTACTGACATATGTCCCCTGCGAGGCAGAATCACCCCAACTTGAGAACCATTGCATCAGACCCTCCAGCTTTCTTGACTTTGCCAGAAAAATTTGCATTGGGCCTGCCTACTGTTCCATCTCAGTGCTGTACGTGTTGAGCCAATTTGTTCAAAAGCCTCAGACTGGTGCATGGGAGACGGGCTCTGGGAGTGAAAATGCGTTTGGTTCATGGCAATAAGTATGTGCCGCGTCATGAGAACTTGTCACACTTAGTGTTTTGCACACCCAGCACCCTGCACCTTCTTTGCCCCATTTCCATCCCCCTGCGATATCTTCATTTCTTATCACTAGCTGCTTCAGATGCATTTTATCATTTTCTTCTTTTAAAATAAATAATAGGAAAATGCCCCAAATATTCAACAGACAGTTGAACAAATACTGCTCTGTAGATGGATACAGCGATTCTGTGCAAACTTAACTTTTAGCTTGAAGTGGTTGGCACAATACAAGGCACAAATTATTGGTGGGAAAGTCTAGCTTTTGCATAGAAAAGGTGATGTCACCATGTGATATAACATAGTATGCTGTGTTTTCAAAAATTAAATATACAAAAGTTAGGGAAGCTGCTAACCACAATCAGATTATACTTGGATCTCAGGCGGAGAAGCGTGGGATGGCATTTGGCTTTTTTTTTTTTTCTTCGAGATGAAGTCTTTCTCTCACCCAGGCTGAGTGAGAGTGGTGCAATCTCAGCTCATTGCAACCTCTGCCTCCCGGGTTCAAGCCTCAGCCTCCCAAGTAGCGGGAATTACAGGCGCGCGCCATGACAACCCAACTAATTTTTGTATTTTTAGTAGAGACAGGGTTTCACCACGTTGTCCAGGCTGGTCTCGAACTCCTAACCTGAAGTGATCCACCCGCCCCAGCCTCCCAAAGTGCGAGGATTACAGATGTGAGCCACTGCACCCGGCCCATTTTGCCTACTTTAATAAATTTAGTAAATAGTTATTGAATGCCTGCTGTGTCAGACACAGTCCTAAGCATCTGTCGTCAAGTTCTAACAAGGGGGAGCATGAGGGGACACCTTCCTGGTGCCCTTATGATACCGCCTCGCACTTTATCTCTCTGAAGTCGTTTTGAAATCCCTTAGACCAGGGACTCTCAGCCTTGGTGCAGTTGACATTTGGGGCTGGAGAATTCTTTGCTGCAGAGGATGTATCTTGTGTATTGTAGGATGTTTAGCAGCACCCCTGGCTTCCACCCACTAGATGCCAATAGTATCCCCAGTCTCCAGGCATTGTCATATGTCCCCTGCGGGGCAGAATCACCCCAACTTGAGAACCATTGCATCAGACCCTCCAGCTTTCTTGACTTTGCCAGAAAAATTTGCACTGGGCCTGCCTACTGTTCCATCTCAGTGCTGTACGTGTTGAGCTCATTTGTTCAAAAGCCTCAGAGTGGTGCATGGGAGACGGGCTCTGGGAGTGAAAATGCGGTTGGTTCATGGCAATAGGTATGTGCCGCGTCATGAGAACTTGTCACACTTAGTGTTTTGCACACCCAGCACCCTGCACCTTCTTTGCCCCATTCCTTCCCCCGAGATGAAGGCTGCGACTGCGTCATGTGAACTGGAACACTTCAACTAAATTAACAGTATGGCGTCATGCAGAGAGTGGGCCTGGAACATTGGCTGAATTTTTTAAAACTATATTTCTGGAATTGAACTAGTATCTTGACCCAGTGTGCACACTTAGCATGGTGTTCACTGCAGTTCAAGACGAGAGTAGAGGCCAGGCTGCTACCATCAACCACGGCCCAGCTGTCAGGACTCTCTCATTAGAGCAAGGAGGGTAGCAAGGGAGTGGACTGGCAACACCAGATCCTGTCCGTGAGCAATGCTTCTACCCAGATAAATCAGGATATGTGTATTCACTGGGGATACGCCGTGATATTTTCTCATTTTAAATGTATTGGTCAGTGTTAAAAACAGAATGCCATTACCTGAGAAATAGTCCAGTGATAATGTACATTTCGTAGTCTTTTATTACATTTGGTTTAAAGTATTATTCAGCAGACATAACATCTTTTTAAAAAGCAGTCTTTGTATTGGTTTTATAAGTAATTTTAAAAATTACATTTTGATTTTCAACATTTACTCCAATTTTTTGGTACATTTTTACAGCCAAGTTACACTTTCACAGTGAACCATAAGGGAAATAATGAGGAACTCTTAACTGCTTGTTCTTCGTGGTTGCCAGGAAAATCAGTATAATTAGGCTTTCGTGAAAGCCACTGGATATTCCTCATAAAAAATAATCACCAGTATTCCCAGTAATATATTCAGTGCTGGGCAGCTTGGAGTAATGGAGACATCAGAAGAAAAATTGGTGAAGTTATTGTTAGCAGAACCACCTCTTACTTAAGGCAACTATCTGAAGTTTTGAAGTGGTCTTTTCTCCTTCCTAATGAGAACAATACATGTACATTTTTCTCCATGAAAAAAAAGATTTTGACCAGCCCAGGCAACATAGACCCTGTCACTCCAAAAGTAAAAAAAATTAGCCAGGTTTACTGGTACATGCCTGTGGTCTTAGCTACTCGGGAGGCTGAAGTGAGAGGATCACTTAAGGCCAGGAGTTCAAGACCAACCTGGACAACATAGACAGGCTTCATCTCTACTAAAAAAAAAAAAAAAAAAAAAATAGCTGGATGTGGTGGTGCACACCTGTGGTCCCAGCTACTTGGGAGACTGAGGTGGGAGGATCGCTTGAGCCCAGGAGTTCGAGGCTGCAGTGAGCCACGATTGCATCACTGCACTCCAGCCTGGGCAACAGAGTGAGACCCTGTAAAAAAAAAAAAAAAAAAAAAAAGATTGCAAAGAAAGAAATTTCAGCATTGAAAGATACAATAGATACTATACTGAAATTATTAACAAGTGCAGTGTGTCATTATAGACCTGAAAGAAAGGGTGTATTTCATACTGAGTTATCTGTATTCACAGTGCTGAGGAGTTGAAAATTTCTTTTTCCCAGTAGAAGCTTCTCTTCTCCCATTCTCTACTGACCCCTTACAAAGTAAAAGCAGGATCCAAAGCTCATCAAACCCGTGTGTCATTTCAGCAAGCCGTTGACTCATGTTTTTTTGGTTCGATTTCTAGTTTTGTAGTGACTGAGCTGTCTCCTATTATATTAAAACATACAGTCTTGAAATAGGGTTCAAAAGACAACTTTTATTGATTCACAGACATTATTTGGTTTCATTTAAGCAGGTAGAAAAATTACCAGCATTACCACTCACCTTGAATTTTGGCTTGATTTTATCTAAATGGCAATATTTGATTTTTATACAGCATAAGAAAGTTTCTCGTCACCTCTGGTTTATCTTACGCCTTTGCTTCAGTGATGGTACCCACAGGGTGGGAATCTTATGCCTGAAAGAGGGATTTTAATGAGTAGACACTCAAGCCACCAGATGGCTCCCTTTGGTTTAAAAATCTCCACTTGGGGGAGATAAATGGACTTTTCCCAAGTAAATTTAGAATAATGCCCTAAAGTTGTAACGTGAGCAGGTCTTCAGAGTTTCGAGCTGAAGTTACAGGTTTAGGGTTGTCCGATGGAGGTTTTGGTTTCTTCGTTGAATGATTTGAAAACAGGTTATGATACAAGATCTTCACGACGGTTTTACCACACGCATCATGACTTGGAATCTTCGTTGGCTCGTCTTGTTTTTTTCATTCAAAGTTGAAATGCCTCACCTCTTCTTTCTTTTTCTCTCTACTAACCATTTTCTGCTGACCACACCGTACCTTATCAGTCTCATAACTGGGCCGCCTAACTCTCTGTAAGACAGCACCGGGAGTTGGCAGCCAGAGCATTTGTAAGTCATGTGCTGCTCATCTGACTAACAGTCCCTGCTAGCCTTGCCTGCTTCTTTTGCATACACCCCACTCTTGGGCACTTTCACATCTGCTAAGTCCACTGAAACCCAGTGGGGTAGATTCATCTCATTGAAAAGAAATAGAGATAAGATATGACAGTTACAGGATTTTTGACCAAAGGTTCTCATGGGAAGTTCCCCATTAAAATTGTTGAAGACGCCGGGAGCCGTGGCTCACGTCTGTAATCCCAGCACTTTGGGAGGCCAAGGCAGGTGGATCACCTGAGGTCAGGAGTTCAAGACCAGCCTGGTCAACATAATAAAACCCTGTCTCTACTAAAAATACAAAAATTAGCCAGGCGTGGTGCTGCATGCCTGTAATCCCAGCTACTTGGGAGGCTGAGGCAGGAGGATCACTTGAATCTGGTAGGTGGAGGTTGCAGTGAGCCAAGATCACACCACTGCACTCCAGCCTGGGTGACAGAGTGAGACTGTGCCAAAAAAAAAAAAGAAAGAAAGAAAAGAAAAAGAAAACTGTAAAAGAGTTTCCCTCATTTCATGAATGCACCACACTAGGTCTCTTGTGCAGACTCTCCTTGTATCAAAAGAAATCTGGGAGGAAACAGTCCAGTCCCCTGGCTCCTGTGGGCAGGGGTGAGGCAGGAAGGAGTAAGTAGGCTGGATTCAGCAGCCTTCAACAGAATCCTTTTTTGCTTTTTAGGGTTAGAGCCACTTTGCACTAACCTTTCCACTGACAGAACCGCTCACCAGGAAACTGAAGGAAGTCAAGAATAACCCAATGCTGGCACTGAACCACTGCGTCCTTGTCAGTCTTACTCCTCCTTCTTCAGGGAGCACTTTTTACCTGGCAAGGCTGTTTCACAGTTATCCCAGGGTGAAACCTATGGATAACCCTCTTTTAGCAGGTGTAGGGGCTAGAAAATAATTGCTTATCGCATCCCAGCCTTTAGATTTCCAGTCCTCTGGGAAGTGTGGCTGAGAAGTCAATATGGAGGGACAGTTGCTAGCAATCCAGCTCAAGTTTTAGCACACAGAGGAATCACCTGAGGATATCACTGAGACAAAGGATGCTGGGCCCTGCCTTCAGAGATGCTGATTCAGTGGGTCTGGGTGGGAAAGGGGGCGTGAATTTGCATCTAGAACAAGCTCCCAGGTGATACCAAGGACTGATCCAAGGACAACCCTTTGAGTAGCAAGACCTTTAAGAACTTGCTCCTAATCCCCAGCTGTTGTCACTGGGAAGGAGGGATGCCTTTGGAGGTGAACAACAGAGCCACTCAAACCATTTTCCATCTGAACCACAGAGGATTGGATGTCACTCGGGACTCATGACTTGAATTAGGGTGTAAAAGAACCCAGCCTGGTCCGTCTGCAGAATTCCTAGTGAAGACTCACTCTTGGGGTATCAATGAGAGAAGAGGCTGTGCATTGGAGCAGCATGGAGACAATGCACCTCTGGTTTTAGGCCTTCATTTGTGGATGATTTTAGACAGTCCCATTAAAGACACAGTTCCCTTGAACTTCACAGAAATGCTGAGTGATGACAAACCTTGGCAGGTCTGTGACCAGTCTCTTCCAACAAGTTACTTCAAGGCATTCCTACTAATCTTTCAACCCACCCATTGTTTAAGGGTAATAAGATCTAGAAGTAACATAATAGATAAGACTGTTAACACATTCTTTAATCTCAACTAAGCAAACAGAGACTCATTGTTCCAAGCCAGTGACTGGCCCAATGCCCTGAATGTCTTAACAGAGTTTGACAGGGAAATAGGAGCCCTTCAACCCTTTTTTGAGAATAAAACTGCAATAGGGAGAAGATTATTCTTCCCTCTCAAATGACCCCGAAGAATCAATAAGGATTCAAGGGTTTTCCTCTCCAGGGTAAGGAGGTTGTTCTTGGCAAGTTACTCTGAGAAGCCTGTTGTATGCCTTGTCCTCCCTCAAATCATTTCACCCTTAGAATTGAATTAACTGCAGGCCAAGGACATACATGAACCACGTGAGTCATTTTTCAAAAGCAAATGACAGGGCAACTGTCTTCTGGAATTGGTGAATCCGTTCAGCGGAGACTCTTGGCAAGGCCATTAGTGTGAGATGATATAACTAGGCCCTGACCTGCGGGGCTTGTTGTCCTTGGGTGAGGTCGAGGCATTTGTACACAAAAAATCACAAACTGGCTAAACTGTGCCACGTGATTAGCAAACATGCTCATGCCCAATCAGCAAGATCTTCATCGTCGAGGGACTAATGTCTGGAGAAGCTTGGCTGTATGGAATAGCATGGCCATTAGTCTCATAGCCTGTCGTGGTTCCCCACACATTTCAATTACTCGGTAAGTAATTCGAGACCAGTCACAGGCTTTTTTCTCACATAATGGACAGCCTTGATGAGGGCTAGCAATTTCTTCACTTCTTGTTCCAAATACATCCAACTTATAAAAACACCTTCTGGAACTCCACACAGGGAAGAATAGGATTTAATCACAGAAAATGTATCGGCAGGCTGTGCATTACTCAATTTAGCACTGTTGGGAGCAGGTTAAAATCTGGGATCCATGGTATTAGATGGCTCCAAGCTTCAAAATTTTGTGTTGCTTTCACTGGCTACCACCCACCATCCATCCGTCCATCCATCCATCCAAAAATATTTACTGAGCATCTACTAGGTTCCAGGGCCTTTGTAGGCATCAGGAATATAGTAGTGAACAAAATAGACCAGGACCCTGTGCTCACATAGCTTGTTACCTAGCGGAGAGTAACCCGTAGTAACAGGTGCACACGTGCATGGACTAGGTGCCTCCAGATAGTAATCACTAGGCCACGTGGCTCAATGGGAAATGACTGCGGGGAGATGAGGGTCGCGTGGACCAGTGCCTCCTTTGATAGACAAGCACTGGTTACGGACATGGCCCTAGACTCCAGGTGTCAGAATTGCCACTATAGACCTAATGTCTATAACAGAGGATTTTTATAGGAGTTATTGAAACCCTTCACTGCCTTCTAAGTGCAGCAGGCTCTATAGATAGAGGGGCTCTGTTTCCCTGAGTGAGGTAGCTTTCTAAGGTCTCTTTTATAAGGGCATTAATCCCATTCACGATGGCTCCACCCTCATGACCTAATCACCTCCACAGGCCCCCGCTCCTAGCACCATCACCTTAGGTGTTAGAATTTCAGTACATGCATTTTGGAAGACAGTCCATGGTAGACTTTTTAAGATAACTCCAGGCCAGGTGCGGTGGCTCACACCTGTAATCCCAGCACTTTGGGAGGCCGAGGCGGGTGGATCACAAGGTCAGGAGTTCGAGACCATCCTGGCAACACAATGAAACCCCATCTCTACTAAAAATACAAAACCATGAGCCGGGCAAGGTGGCGGGCGCCTGTAGTCACAGCTACTCGGGAGGCTGAGGCAGGAGAATGGTGTGAACCCGGGAGGCGGAGCTTGCAGTGAGCCGAGATCACGCCACTCACTCCAGCCTGGGCGACAGAGCGAGACTCCGTCTCACAAAAAACAAAACAAAACAAAAAAAAACATAACTCTGAATAATTTGAAAAGGAGTATAAGTTTTAAAGTTATCCCCAAAAGTTATAGAAATTTGCCCTTCAGCATCCTCATCTGTAAGTGGAGACTATGATACTTCGTAGAGAAGTTACGAGGAATTCTTAGCCAAGCACTGGGCACACAATAACCATCTGGCAAATGTTGGTTTCTTCCCCCCCTGGCCTACCAAAGGATTTGGACCAGGTCAGGTCAAAGGTCCTTACCATTTACACTTGAAGCTGTAAGATTAAAATTCCTGTCCTAACAGAGTTTCTAGCGTTAAGGCAGAAACAAAAGAAATGTGAGGCATGGATGGCCCTGATCACTAAAAGGGATGTGATCTGTTGGGAACTACTTGGAACAAGAGTGAGAGGTAGAAAGGAGTAGACAGTCAGGAAATGTGATTTAATAAGTATGTGACAGAATATTGAAAGTGATAATTAGTATGTCTCTAATGGAGGTGTAATCGGTGCTCTCGGGGCACGTGGAAAATGGTGTGGGCTGGAATTTGAGTGTAGATGGGAAAAGGTAGAAAGGAGGGTGTTTCCAGTTCCACATGGGAGGAAGAACTGTATGAACACAGCATGGGGAAAAGAAGAAATGGACATGAAAAAGCTAAAGTCCCAGGTGTCGGGTGGTGGGTTTGTGTATTGCAGGCCCACAGGTCTTAAAGCAATCTCATTGAGTCACACTTAATTAATTTAGAATTTATCATTATTTAGAAGGAGACAAACTACAGTTTGGGAGAATTGAGATGTATTAGGTGTTTGAACGGTCTGAACGGGAGAATTGTAGAATTTTTGCTTTAAAAGAAAAAGGTGTCCAACCTCTTCCATGTAACGGATGAGGCGTCAGCACCTCACAAGGTTAGGTGCTTCCCTGACCTCACTCACACAGCTGGTTAATGACAGAACCCAAACTAATTAAATCCTGCATTTCCCTGCATCATTTTCAGGGCATCTCATCTCAGAAAAGGAGAGGAAGGTTATCTACTTAAGGAAATAAACTATTGAAAATACCACAGTAGTATTGATTACATAAAGGCATACAGGAATTGCAACATGGTACACATGAACCTGCATCTTTTGCTACTGTGTAAGCTCATCACTAATGAATGAAAGCAAGACCTCCAAGAGGCAGAATAGTTACTATGTAAATTGAAAGGAATTTTTTTCTATTAAAATACATCATTAATAATTGCGTTTATATCCTTGCAGTAGTTTAAAACTCCATTAGCAGATATTTTTTATTTTTTTATTTTTATTTTTATTGTTGTTGTTGTTTTGACACTGTCACCCAGGCTGGAGTCCAGTGGCATGATCTCAGCTCATTGCTACCTCCGCCTCCCAAGTTCAAGCAATTCTCATGCCTCAGCCTCCCGAGTAGCTGGGATTAGAGGTGCGGGCCACCATGCCCAGCTAATTTTTGTATTTATAGTAGAGATGAGGTTTCACCATGTTGGCCAGGTTGATCTCAAACTTTGACCTCAAGTGATCCACCCACCACGTCCTCCCAAAGTGCTGGGATTACAGGCGTAAGCCACTGCATCCAGCCTCCATTAGCAGGTTTTTAAATGTATTTCTCTCTGTTTGTCTTGGGCTGCCTTCTGTTTTAACAGAGTGAGGAAAATGGCATCCCTGTGCACGGAGAAAGGTTTGTGTTCTGGGGCTTTCCAAGTCCTTGAGTGGGTTCTGGAGTCACTAAGGATAGGAGTCACCTCACTTAGAGGAGTTTTGCTTGTGCACAGGTCTCATCTGCTTTGGATTGACTACACCCATCACTGTGTGTCCTCTGGTATAAGAATGGAATGTGATTGCTGGACAGAAGCAAAACCTTGTAAATCCACTTTAAAGAAAGCAAATGAATATATCCCTGTTGTCCTAGACACTGAGAAGTCCTCACATTTAAATGGCTGTTTGGGAAAATATTCATACTTTGAAGAGCTGGACATGAGGCAGCCGCTGTCTGAGCTTCATAAGAAGGAGATGCTTCTTCTGTGTGAATGAAATAAAAGCCAGCTCAGGGCAGCCTGACTTCTGTGGGCCTTCACTTGGGTCTAGGCAGCCGACAGAATGTGATCCGTCTTGAGTTGGAGGCTGCAGTGAGCTATGGTCACACTGCTGCACTCCAGCCTGGGTGACAGAGCCAGACCCCATCTCTTAAAAAACAAACAAAAACGTAATCCATCTGTGTCCCAGTGTCTGCCACCTGAGGTGTTTGATGTAATTGTGAAAAGAAAAAAGGCACGTTGCTTTCAACCACATCTCTTTCAACAATCTAAACTCCACAAATGGTAACAAATGGTAACCAGGCACATCCGTCTAGTATTTTTGCAGCAGAAGCAATGGTCCCCACTGTGTTTCTGCTTAGCCGTGTGGACTGGGGACAGCTGGGGAACCCTCAGATCCGCAGTCCTCCGTAGGCTCAGCTTGCAGATCCCTGCCTGATACCCGGCCACATTGCCACAGGAGCCAGTAAGAAAATAACAGCAGGGGCACGTTGTCCGCCATGGAAATCGGCACCCATGGAATGCATTCATATTAGGCTGGTGCAAAAGTAATTGCGGTTTTGCCATTACTTTTAATGGCAAAAAGTAAAAGTTAATGGCAAAAA
>NC_045442.1:118633387-118698506 GCF_002776525.5 Piliocolobus tephrosceles | reverse complement strand
AAAACCGCAATTACTTTTGCACCAGCCTAATATATTCTTATGTGTGAAAGTATTTGTAGCTTCTTTCCATTAAACTCAAAAGTAGGGGGTTTTCTTTCTCAACAATAAAGGACATCAAAGAGGTAATTTTCAAGAGAAAGTGCAATGTCAACTCAAATATATGAATCCAAACATCATTTTTTAAAAGATGATTTAGCCGGAACAGCTAGTAATCTCACAAACTTTAACAGCTTTCTTAAAAAGTGATAAGTACGGTGAAACTCTGGCTCTACTAAAAATACAAAAAAATTAGCTGGGCATGGTGGCGGGCGCCTGTAGTACCAGCTACTTAGGAGGCTGAGGCAGGAGAATGGTGTGAACCTGGGAGGCGGAGCTTGCAGTGAACCAAGATTGTGCCACTGCACTCCAGCCTGGGTGACAGAGCGAGACTCCGTCTCAAAAAATAAAATTAAAAAAAATAATAAATAAATATTAAAATTTAAAAATAAAAAATAAAAATAATGTTAGCTATGCAGGATTCCCACAATCCCGTTTTGTTCCACAGCGATTGGCCATAACAATGAAATTTTGGTACCAAATGTTGCACATATTTAAAATTGATATTCCCCCAGAAAGAATGTTTTTCATTTGTTTTTCTTTAAATCTCATAGTTTTCTTAATGGATTTACAGGCAGCACTTGAAGTTTTTAAAATATAATGAATACTAACTTTTCTACTCTCCCCACACATCCTAAACACATTGAGAAGAAATTCTCATAGGCAGGCCTTTCAGTATTTCAGCCTTAGCCATGTGTCATATGCCTTTTTTTTTTTTTTTTTCTAGTCAATAAATAGTTAATCAAGATTTTCACTTAGCCGGCCAGGTGCAGTGGCTCATTCCTGTAATCCCAGCACTTTGGGAGGCTGAGGTGAGTGGATCACCTGAGGTCAGGAGTTCGAGACCAGCATGGCCAACATGGTGAAACCCCATCTCTACTGAAACTATAAAAATTAGCCAGGCGTGGTGGCACACCCCTATAATCCTAGCTACTTGGGAGGCTGAGGCAGGAGAATTGCTTGAATCTGGGAGGTGGAGGTCGCCGTGAGCCCAGATCGTGCCACTGCACTCCAGCCTGGGCGACAAAGCGAGACTCCGTCTCAACAACAACAACAACAAAAGTTTTACTTAACCTATAAAATGGAACTGATGACGTGGTAATGTTACGAAGGGAATACTGTAGTTAAGCGGAAAGCTGAGTTACATATTGTCAGCTTTAATCAGACCTAGTTCAGCAGTAGAATTAGAAGAGACGTGTCTCAGAAAACAATTCTACAGAAGCCATGACCAGGACGTGCTATCACTGTTACTAGTAATTATTTTTATACCTGCTGTATCTAGTGCAAGGCTGTGCTCAACGCTTATATAATTCATTAAATTCTTACACTAGTTCCATGATGGTTGAAGAAACTGAGACTTGGAGACACGGTGACTTGCCTCAGTGACAGAGCTTAGATTTGCTCGAATGTCTTCCAGATTCTTCAGCCCACAACATTACCTACTACGACTGTGATTTTCAAACATGGGTCAGAGTTTTGAGTTCTCACTTTCATTTAAACCAGAATAGCTCATTTAAAAAATGCTTTGTGGCTGGGCACAGTGGCTCACACCTGTAATCCCAGCACTTTGGGAGGCCGAGGCAGGTGGATCACAAAGTCAGGAGATCGAGACCATCCTGGCTAACACGGTGAAACCCCGTCTCTACTAAAAATACAAAAAATTAGCCAGGCGTGGTGGCGCACTCCTGTAGTCCCAGCTGCTCGGGAGGCTGAGGCAGGAGAATGGCATGAACTCAGGAGGTGGAGCTTGCAGTAAGCCGAGATCGAGCCGCTGCACTCCAGCCTGGGCGACAGAACAAAAACAAAACAAATGCTTTGCACGTGTTTGTGCATCCAGGTGATAATTCATTTGAACCCAGCACCCTCAGCCCCCTGTGCTCCAGCTGCCCAGGGCCATGGTGAGGAATGGCTGTGTTCAATCCAGGCCTACGGCAAGCCATGCCCATGGTCACACCCAGACTCCCCTTACTCATCGTCCTCAGCCTGCTCAGCCCAGGGGCTCTGTAGCATGCATGGCACATGTGCTGATGGAGGCTTGTGGCTCATGGAGGCCAAATAGCCAGGAGCTGGGGCTTTACTCTTTTGTAAAAACTCATCACCTGAGCAAGGGAAGCAAAACTAAGCCTCGTTTTGATGATGCTAGGCTACAACTTAAAGGCTTCTGAAGACTTTAAAACAATCTCTTTCAAGTCCAGAAATGTTAAGAAGGTTATGACTCAAAAACATCAAAGCAGAATGGATTTGTGGATCTGAGGTTAAGTAATCATTCAGGGCAAAGCAGGCAGCACTGGTCTGTGCTTATATAACAATATTTCTTACTAGTTTGCTTCAAGAAGCATTTTTACTGATAGCATGTGACTGCTTAAGGAATTTGTGTTTTGACAGCGTTTGTACTGTGATTGTTAATAATATGCACTGGCCCACTATATTTTATGGAACAAGCACCATTGTTGGGATGATAAGACATTCGGAGACATAAGTTGCAACAGAAGAGAGTGTCTTGTGGGCACAATCTTTCATATCACGGAGGTTCCTGGAAAAACACCACAACTTGAAACACAACCGCAAAAGTGGAAGGAGGCAAAAGTAGAAACCCCTGGTAAACCCATCAGATCTTGTGAGACTTATTCACCATCACAAGAATAGCACAGGAAAGACGGGCACCCATTATTCAATTACCTGCCCCCCACCTGAGTCCCTCCCACAACACATGGGAATTCTGGGAAATACAATTCAAGTTGAGATTTGGGTGGGGACATAGCCAAACCCTATCAATCTGGTTCACAGCAACAGTGAGGGGCAGTGAGACTAGCATCCGATAGGTTCATCTAGAGCCTATGATTACAGTGCAGGCGATGGAGGGCCCTCATTTGGGATCTTCACTGTAACACTTATATCTGACAAGCCACTAAGCCCCCTCCTTCTCAGTTTCCTTGTCTGTTGAATGGAGACAATAGTTCATGCCTCAAAGATGGAACAGTTCTGAGGGTTAAATGAGATAATGTACAAAAAAATGTTAAGCATGCTTCCTGGCATATAGCGATCACGATATGCACGATGTCACTCCCTGGTCCAAATCTTTGTGTGAGACCCTGTGCCTCCAGTCTGGAGCAAAGTGGCAGTTTACCTTTCTATTCTTATATGGCATGATTTGTTTTCTAAATAAGGTTTATTTGCCACCTTTTCTGAGCCTTTGTTCCGTAGTAGTATGAAGGTAAATTGGAGGAGGATGAGTCATTCAGGGTGAAGCCAGACAGATATTCTAACAGCTGAGAGAGACCAAGAAGGCATCTTCCTTAGTAGCAGTGAAGATGGAGATAGAAGGAGAGAATAGTAATATTTTAAGAGAGAAACTGCAGAATGAAAAACGCAAGTTAATGTTGGGTGGGGAGTCATAGACAATTTCCTAGGTTTCTGGCTTTGCTGACCAGGTGGGTGACACTGAAAGCACAGCAGGAAATTTTCAACACTTCTGGCATACAGCAACTTCTTTAATTAATTGGATTTCCATCAGACTTGGCAATAACCAGATCATGGGCTCATTTCATCAATCTTCAGTGTTACTCAGGATTAACCATTCCACAGCGTGTACAGCCACAGAAGAATTATAACTCCAGGTAATATTCTAGAAACATCAGAATTAAAATGCCAGCCAGTGACTCTTCATTCAGTAAATTTCATTTATGTTATGCCATACACCCGAATCCAATTTGTTTTGAATGAGTGTGCGTGTTAGCATTTCTTTGAGCTATTTGGCTCAAATGCTTCAATGGTTCCTGAATTGAATTCGCTTTTTTTGGCCAAAGAATTGAAAATGTTCATTTTATTGTAAATTTCAAAACCGTACTTATCTATTATATATACAGTCATTGTATGTATACTCATTTTCTAAATTATTTAGCAGTTCTTGAAAGACCAGAGATTTCAAGGTGAGATGATCACATCGTAAGCATCTCCGAGACTGTGGATGAAGCCTCCTCTGGTGGGCTAAATCCTAGATCTCTTGCGCTTTCCCTGAGCAGTGGTTTGTGTTAAATTATAGACACAGGCCGGGTGCAGGGGCTCCTACCTATAATCCTAGCACGTGGGGAGGCTGAGGCGGGTGGATCACTTGAGGTCAAGAGTTCAAGACCACCCTGGCCAACATGGTGAAACTCTATCTCTACTAAAAATACAAAAAAAGTAGCCTGGTGCATGCCTGTAATCCCAGCTACTTGGAAGGCTGAGGCGGGAGGATCACTTGAACCCGGGAGCTGGAGGTTGCAGTGAGCCGAGATCACGCCACTACACTCCAGCCTGGGTGACAGAGCGAGACTCCATCTCAAAAAAATAAAATAAGATTAGACACAAACCTCTTTGACTTGGCTGTATCCCTCTTTGACTCTGATACTAGAAAAATCTCAGAACTGTGTTTGTGACCCGCTTCCACCAAGTCCAGAGAACTTCATGGCCTGACTTTGAGCACCAACCTCTCCCTACTTCTCATCTTAGATTTAATGCTCTCCTTAGCCCAATTTTTCTTACTTGTATCAAATTTGCTTTCTCTTTCTGTGTTGTCTGCATCCTTTCAATCTGCCTTTCAGGCCTGCTCTTTGGAACAGAGTTGGGTAGAAAAAGTAGCTCATTATTGGTGGATTTGGGCATTTGGACAGGTCTCTCCTGACACCTCGAAGAGTCGCTGCCACAGAATAAACATTCCGTAAGCATTTGTTAAAATGGTAAACATTTGCTTGTTTCCATCTGTGCAATGGAGATGTGATTCCAAGCATTTGCCTTGCCTGAAGTGCCTTAGAATAACAGGATATGAATAGTAATAATAATGGCTAGCCTTTGTCGAGTCCTTTCCCCATGTCCGCTTTTCATAGGTCTTATTCAGTCCCCTGATGATCCTGAGAGATAAGCGCAATAATTATGCCCATTTTACAGATGTGAGTTTAAGAAAGGAAAGTGTCTTTTTTTCAATTCGGGCAGCAAGAAGCGAAGGAGCGAACCTTCGGTCTCTTCACCCTGCCCTGCGATGCCGTGTCCAAGGGGCAGTGATGGCAGAAACCTGACTCTCCAAAAGGAGCTGGTCACTCTCACCTCTAGTGGTACCAACCCTCGCTCTGTACCAGACCCGATGCTGAATGTCCTGCCGTGACCTTGTCGTAAGGAACAGCAGGCTGAGATGTGGAGCTGGCAGCCTGGCAGGTTCTGATCCCCAAAGAGTTATGGGGTGGCACAATCGGCATCTTTTGTTTTTTAAGAAATAAGAAATTAAGAAGTTGTAACCCCTTCTCGCCCTCCAGATATTCCATTGCTGTGGGGTTGAGAGATGGCTGGCTCCACACTCAGATCGCAAAGGAAAGGGAAGGATAAGCTGATTTTGATTGAAATTCCACTGTAGGCACATGGAGGAATTTGAACGTAGCACTGAGCCAGTGGATACTGTGGCTTCCTCTGGTTGAGACTTGGCACTGGCTGCAAGGCCCTGCTGGCAGAGGGAGCTCATGCAGGGGACAGCCAGATCTGCAGCAAGTTTTGAAATGTGGCCTTTCTTCACCCAGAAATTGCCATCATAGCGCCAAACGCCAGGACTTCCAGAGGGCTTCTGATGGTTACCCCAAGCGGTCTATGAGTTTCTTCGCCAGGGAGGTAGACTACGCTCACTTTCCTCCTCTCTCACCTCCCCTCAACTTCTCCTCTTCTCTCTTATGGCGCGGCCCTGCCCATGTGTCCTGTCTCCTGACACCACCTTCCCCTCGGCGTCCCCAAGGAGTTGTCATAAGAGCAACATGTACCGCCAAGTGGCCTTGCCCCAGAGGCGCGGGTCTCTGGCTGTTGACTAGAGAAGCATCGTAATTGTGTTCAGCTGGATAATTCTGTTCGGCGAGTTCTAGTAACAGTAATGTTGAGAATTTATTGATTTTTTTTTAAAAGCAATTTATTTCTAGAAGTGCAAAACATATTATAATATCATTAAAAGTGTTCTGGCACTTCTTAAACACAATTTGTGTTTTACAATTTTGGAAAATATTTTGATACAAAAGCCAACAGAGAATACATGAAAAATGAATTTAAAAATCAAGTTCATATGCTTAGGTAGAAGTGCCTGCTGTATGCATTTACTGGGATATGTTGACACGATGTGCCTCCAAACTTTTTTTCTTCCTCCAAAACATTTTCTTGCTCCTGTATTGCTTCTCTTCGTGAATAGCACCATCATCTCCCTGGCCACTCTTGCCAGAGCCAGCGTGGTATTTAATTTAGTCAAGTCTCCTTTGGTTGCCAGTGAGAGAAAACCCATCAGGAACTGGCAGAACTGAGCATCTGCGTCACGGACAAACAGCTCTCGTGTTTCTCTGCCCCCATCACTCTCTGGATCTCTGGTCTTCTCCTCTCTGCCTGTTAGTTCCTTCTCTGCTCCCTTGGAGGAGCTGGACCGCAGCCAACGTGTTGCTTCAAGGTTGATTCATTCTAGCTTAGGGACCCCACAGCGAGCGTCCCTTGACCAATCTCAGTGCGAGCAGCTGCAGGGGAGGGCACGAGGGTGCGTAGCCTGAGTCCCAGGGGCCGGGGGCTGGACAGACACACATCAGCATCTCTAACACTGCCCCTCGGCCTTCCTCCTACCCTTGCCCCCATCCATCAGCTACTGCCTCTGACCTCTCTCTCCTCAGGGTCTTCGCTTTCTTTCCCTCCCTGTTGTTCCTGTCCTGGACTGGCCTTGACTCTCTTTCTGCTGGCCAGGGGCAGCAGCCTCTTGACAATTTCCATACCCCCATTATTTCCCCTAACCTATGCTTCACATCAGAAGGATCATCCTAGACAGAAATTGAACATGGGATATTTCTGCCCAAAGTGTTGGGTCTCTGTCATCATTAGAATGAAGTTCTGAGTCACGCCCCTTACTGACCACCTCAGGCTGCACTGCCCAGTGACACAGGCTATCTGGTATTCCCCAGACCCCTGCCCTCTTTCCTCCAAGCTTTGGAGTCTGCTGTCCTCTCAGCTTGCAAAGCCCCACCGCACTTTCCCCAGGTCCCGGCTGAAACCTTCCTTGGCCTGGCCTCTTACTTCTGCCTGTGACCTTACCACCTTACCCACTGCTCTGCTATCCCATCCCTTTACACTTCTGTTCTTGGCATTGTGTATTGGAAATGTTCATTTGTATCATTGTTGAAAATTATCAATAATTGTGATATGACTAAATCCTAGATTCTGCAGTCTCTAGTCACTTTGGGGCAAAGGGGACATAAGCTACAAGATAAACACAAGTAAATATAAAATACTCTTAAGAATGCCTGCCGTAGCACCTAAAATAAACACGAGTTTATTGAACTCATATTCCAGCTGTATAACATGAGACTACTATACCATACATCAAAATAAATTCTAGATGGATTAAAGAGTAACTAGTCATAAATTCACAAAATGTATAATAAGTTAATAAAATTATAAAATAAAACAATATACTAGTTAGTGTAAAATCAAAGATTAAATCACAAAGTCTTTGGGAAGAAATATTTGTAAGGTCTTTGAAACAAAGACCCTTCCTCAAGAAAATAAACAGTGAAGGAATGTGTGGACAAATCTAAATACCCAATAAAATAAAAAGCCTCTGTAGGTGACAAGGCGTGGAAAATATAATTAAAAGATAAATATCGAAATATGAAAAATATTTCAGAAATTATGATACACCCCAGGATTAATATCCTTATACCATAGTAAGAGCTCATAAGAATTTCTGTCAATAAGAGGACATTTTAACCTTGTGTAACTAGTGAATAAGAGATGCAGAGAGTCTCATAGATTAATCAGAAATGAAGACTAAAATAAAGCGAATGGGTTCTCTGTTGGACTGTTGGTGGGAGTGAAGGACACGCAAGCTCTTTCCTATCAGTCATTTGTCCATTGCTAGAATTCTTTTTCTAGGAATGGCATCATCCAAAATGTAAACAAAGATGTTTATGCCAACTTGATCTGTTCATTTTTATTTATAATAACAAATATCCACAGGGAATATATCATTAAAAATAAATTATTCTGGCTGGGCGCGGTGGCTCACACCCATAATCCCAGCACTTTGGGAGGCTGAGGCGGTTGTATCACAAGGTCAGGAGATTGAGACCATCCTGGCCAACACAGTGAAACCCCATCTCTACTAAAAATGCAAAAAAATTAGCCAGGCGTGTTGGCTCACACCTGTAATTCCAGCTACTCAGGAGGCTGAGGCAGGAGAATCGCTTGAAGCCAGGAAGCAGAGGCTGCAGTGAGCCGAGGTCACACCCCTGCACTCCAGCCTGGGCAACAGAGGAGACTCGGTCTCTAAATAAATAAACAAATAAAAATAAATTATTCTAACCACACGTAAGATTATGCAAACTTCAAAATTACCTTAAGAGGTATCTATGAATGTTGGGAAACGTTTGTCATGTAACATTACTTGAAAAGTTTGGCTGGGTGCAGTGGTTCACACCTGTAATCCCAGCACTTTGGAAGGCGGTGGATCGCTTGAACCGAGAAGTTTGAGACCAGGTTGGACAATATGGTGAAACCTTGTTTCTGCAAAAACTACAAATATTAGCCAGGCGTGGCGGTGCATACTTGTGGTCTCAGCTCCTCAGGAGGTTGAGGCAGGAGGATCACGTAAGCGCAGAAGGCGGAGATTGCAGTGAGCCATGATTGTGCCCCTGTACTCCAGCCTGGGCAACAGAGAGAAACCCTGTCTCAGAAAAAGAAAAAAGGTTAATATAAAACGAGATAGATAGATACTGCCTCCTGCTGCCGAGACAGAGTCTTGCTCTGTCTCGCCATCTTGGCTCACTGTAACCTCCGCCTCTCGGCGTTAAGCAGTTTTCCTGCCTCAGCCTCCGGAGTAGCTGGGATTACAGGTGCATGCCACCACACCCAACTAATTTTTTATTTTGTATTTTGTATTTTCTGTAGAGACGGTGTTTCACCATGTTGGCCAGGCTGGTCTCGAACTCCTGACCTTGTGATCCACCCGCTTTGGCCTCCCAAAATGCTGGGATTACATGAATGAGCTACCACACCCGGCTGAGATATATACTTTGATGTCAATATAACTTAGAAAAAAGAAAAGAAAAGAAAAAAAGATTGAGAGGATAAAGGCAAAATATTAATTCTGGGTGCCCTTTGGTGGTGAAGTTTGGGATGACATTTTAGTTTCGTGTACTTTGTATACATTTCATATTCTCTGTACTGAGCATGTGCTATTTGTAATCAGAAATTTTAAAAGACCCCTAATTGTATGGTGCTCTCTCGGCCTCAGTTCACTACAGCTCAGCTACTCACCCATCGGATCATTTTTCCTTCCTGTAACTTGGTTGCCTTATCCTTAAAATGAGACCAACAATAGTTTTCCTGTGAGAAGCAAGTGGAATTTGTGCAGTTGCACAAATATTTTTGAAAAGGCAAAGATTTACAGCAGTAATGAGTCGGACGATGGTACTACTTATGCCAAATATATTTCCTAACTTGTAAAAATAGTATCTGAGGTAGGAACCGAGTAGTTCCTGTGTGCTGTTTCATCCCATCATCTGGGATATTATTTCTCTGCCTTCCTTTTGTGAATCTGTCTGTCTGTGCTCAGCTCCTCCCTGGGGCCTCACCTCTGCCCTCTGTTTGTGCAGCCCTCCCCGACCTCCCCTGGTGTGGCTGCGTGGAAAGGCACCCAGAGGCCACCCCATGAAGGAAATGCACAGAGCTTGTTTTGTAAATAAATGACTGTTTTGTGGAGGTACCACATCAAGGGAGAGAGACAAGACCAGAAACCGGGAGATGGGCCAGGCACAGTGGCTCACGCCTGTAATCCCAGCAGTTTGAGAGATGGAGGCAGGTGAATCACCTGAGGGCAGGAGTTTGAGACCAGTCTGGGCAACATGGTGAAACTCCATCTCTACTAAAAATACAAAAATTAGCCAGGCGTGGTGGCGAGTGCCTGTAGTCCCAGCTACTCGGGAGGCTGAGACAGGAGAAGTGTTTGAACCTGGGAGGTGGAGATTCCAGTGAACTGAGATCATGCCACTGCACTCCAGCCTGGGCAACAGAAGGAGAATCCATCTCAAAAAGAAAAGAAAAGAAAAGAAACTGGGAGATGGAACCAGAAAGGCGGTAGGATGGACCAACGAGGCTAGAGAAGCTGAGAGTTTGAACAAGACACAAATAGCTGAGCCAAGGCAGTTCAAGATTTTGGGAGGCGGTGCCTCTTTTGGAGATATCTCTGTTTTTGTTTGTTTGTTTGTTTTGGTTTGGTTTTTTGTTTTTTGTTTTTTTGCATAGGACAACACGTTCCCTAGTACTAGGTATTGAGTTGAACCTAGCATAACAGAAGTGGTCACTCACATCCCTTTGGTTGAGAACTTTTTAGTGCACTACCGATATTCACCTCATGTGCCAGTGGGAGTTAATACTCATGAGCTAACGTAAAATTTCGAATGAGATTTGGAATTTTCTTAAGCAAGGCAATTTCAGATCATTGGTGGTTCCTGGACTGCTGAAAGGAAGGGGATTTTGATGGAAGAGACTGAAAATGCTGAATGCACTCAAATTTTCCTATATCTGTGACTTTCCATCATTTAATCACCAAAATCTTACTATCCTCCTGCCTCCAGGCTTCCTAGCAGAGGGTGCAAGTGTATTAAATGAAGGAAACACATGGATTCTAAATTCAAACGTGGGTACAGACTTTCCTTGCTTCTCATGACCTCTCTCAGAGCCTGGGTACTCTCAGATTTTCCCATATTCCTTTCTTATGCTTAGCAGAGACCACGTGCTCTTGGAACAGTTACGAACCACCAGGTTCGTAACTAATCCCACTAAGTTCAACAAATCCCTCCGCACAGATGGGTAAATACATCTCGCAGTCCTTACAGGACAGCCAGGAAGGCACTGATCATGCTGAACCAGGCTCCTGACCCTGAGATTCAGGGGCAGTGAGGGCCACCCTCTTGGCTTGCCTTGCTCTGTTTCTTTCTACCATGGACAACAAATTTTGTATTGGCTACACTCTGTGAAACATCAGATATGTTTTCCCTAGAGTTTGTGGTGCTTCTGTTCAGGGAACTTTTTGGTTTTCTTATTTCTTATGAAAAATGTTCAGCATTTACAAATGTAAAGAGAATATGTCATGAGCCTCTGTCTTAAGTCGGTTTCCCTGGAAACAGCCTCTGAAGCAGAGGTTTGGGAGCAGGTGGTTTTCTGCAGAGAGTCCCCATCTGCTGGGAAGGGAGGGAAGCAGGAGAGGGCTGGGGAAGGAATTGGGCCACAGAGTAGGCTCAGCAAGGCCTCAGCCATCCCAGAATTTCGGAACTGAGATGGCCCTGCAGGGATTTCTCCTGCTTTGGGACAAGGAGAGAAGATGGATGTTTACATCCTCTCATTGTCTGGATGTGAGCCGCCCCTAGAGAGGGATCTTTGGCTATCATATGCTAAATAGGGATTCAGCTAAGAGCTGGCCTCAGCCAACAGTGCCAGCAGCATCTGGGGTGTCCTTACGGGGAGACCAAGGCCACACCCGGCAGCATCCCCTCCACTGAGGGGACAATGTGCACACAAGGCCCATCTTGCCCCCTCTTTGCCTACACCCACTGCTCCCCTTTGTTTTTGTGTTTTAACACGTTTTTGAAGTGTGTATATGTTTTTAGACAGGGTCTCACTCTGTTGCCCAGGCTGGAGTGCAGTGATGCAATCATAGTTCACCACAACCTCGAACTCCTGGACTCAAACCATCCTTCCACCTCAGCCCTCAAGTAGCTGGGACTGCAGGCATGCGCCACCAAGCCCAGCTAATTTTTAAATTTTTAGTAGAGACGGGGTCTCACCGTGTTGTCCAGGCTGATTTCCAACTCCTGGGCTCAGGCAATCCACCCGCCTTGGCCTCCCAAAGTGTTGGGATTACAGGCGTGAGCCCCCACGCACAGCAGAAGTGTAATTTATGTACCGTAAAATCCACTCATTTCGAATGTACAGTTGAATGATTTTCAGTAAATTGGCCGAGTTGTGCAACCATCACCTGAATCCAGTTTTAGAACATTTTCATCACCCTAATGGCACACCCTCTTTTTAAAATTATGTCTGGTAGATTTTGAAGCAAATCACGTTTAGTGAGGTTTCAGCTCAGTGAAGTTCTTAACTTGAAGGGTTCTTTAAGTGGGAATAATATGAGCGAGTGAGGTGCCATTGAGCAGTTATTTGAGGTCACATCATAGAAGATCTTGGCAGAAGTAACGAACTAAAAGCTATTTCCAAAGAGAATGACTCCAGCTCCCTGTGTTAAGTGGTTTATTCCCTGAGGTCGTCTAAGAATACCACATCTGACAAAGGGCTCCATGCTTTAGAGTTCTTCCACTTTATTCTTCAGGAGAAGAACCCGTGTCAGAGATAGGGACTGTTTAAACAGATATGGATGTGCACGAGACAGCAGGTGTTAAAAGAGGAAGGGTGTGTGGAAAAGGAGGCATGGCCCTGATGAGAGGTCATCTTGGTATGTCACCAGAAAATAGGAAGAGTAAAGGCAAAGATTGAACAAGTAACCAAGACAAGACTGGGCGTGGTGGCTCACGCCTATAATCCCAGCACTTTGGGAGGCTGAGGCAGGCAGATTGCTTGAGGTAAGGAGTTTGAGACCAGCCTGGTTGGCCAATATGATGAAACCCTGTCTCTACTAAAAATACAAAAGTTAGCCGGGCATGGTGGCAGGCACCTGTAATCTTAGCTACTTGGGAGGCTGAGGCAGGAGAATCACTTGAACCCAGGAGGTGGAGGTTGCAGTGAGCCAAGATCGTGCTGTTGTCCTCCAGCCTGGGTGACAGGGTGAGACCCTGTCAAAAAAAAAAAAGAAAAGAAAAGAAAAAGAAAAGAAAAGAAAAGAAAAAGGAAAAGAAACAAACAAAGACAAGAGAAAACTAGGCTATTTCTAAGGTTATGTAAAAATCTGCCTTCATTTGGCACATTTCTGCTCCTGTTGATGAAATAATGGGCTATAAAAGGAGAGGAATGCACTTAAAAAATCGGTATAAATCACATACCATAAAATTCATCCTTTCAAGTTGTACAACTCAGTGGTTTTTAGTATGTTCACAGAGTTGGACAACCATCACCACTACAGAACTTCAGAACGTTCCTATCACCCCCAAAACGACGTCTAAACTCACTAGCAGTCCCTATTCCTCTTTCCTTCCCAGCATCTGGCAGCCGTGAATCTACATTCTCTCTAAAGATTTGCCTGTTCTGGGCGGGGCACGGTGGCTCACGCCTGTAATCTCAGCACTTTGGGAGGCCAAGGCAGGCAGATCACCTGAGGTCAGTTCAAGACCAGACTGGTCACCATGGTGAAACCCCGTCTCTACTAAAAATAGAAAAATTAGCTAGATGTGGTAGCGCGCGCCTGTAATCCTAGCTACTCCGGAGGCTGAGACAGGAGAATGGCTTGAACCTGGGAGGCGGAGGTTGCAGTGAGCTGAGATCGCACCACTGCACTCCAGCCTGGGTGACAGAGTGAGACTCTGTTTCAAAAAAAAATTTTTTTTGCCTGTTCTGGATATTTCATATAAATGGGATCATATAATATGTGGCCTTTTGTGTCTGGTTCCTTCCCTTAGCATAATGTTTTCAATGTGTTTCTCATGTTGTCGTTTGTATCAGTACTGCATTTCTTTTTATGGCTAAAATATTCCATATATGGATGATGTAAATATACCACATTTTGTTTTTCCATTCATCAATTGATAGACATTTGGGTTGTTTCCACTTTTTGGCTATTATGAACAATTCTGCTATGAACGTTGAGGTACGAGTTTTTGTATGAATATGTGTTTTCATATCTCACAGGTATATACCTAAGGAATGAAATTGCTAGGCCATCCCATAATGCTGTAGTTTCGCTTCTTGAGAAATTGCTAAACTGTTTTCCATCGTGGCTGCCCCATTTTACATTTCCACCAGCAATGGGCGAGGTTCCACTTTCTCTACATTCTTATTGCCAACACTCGTTATTTTCCTTTTTTGGTTTTAAATTGTAGCCATACTAGTGTGTGTGAGGCAGAAAGGCACATTTTAAAAAACACACTGACAACAAAGAAAGGCGAAGCTTAAAAACAAAAGTCAGGGTACAGTGGCTTACACCTGTAATCCCAGCACTTTGGGAGACTGAAGTGGGAGGATCACTTGAGGCCAGGAATTCAAGAGCAGCCTGGGCAACATTGTGAGAGCTGGTCTCTACAAAAATAAAAATTAAAAAAATTAGCCAGGCATGGCAGCTCATGCCTGTAATCCCAGCTATTCATGAGGATAAGGAAGAAGGATCGCTTGAACCCAGGAGTTCAAGGCTGTGGTTAGCTGTGGTCATGCCACTGTACTCCAGCCTGGGCAACACAGTGAGTCCCTGTCTCTAAAAACAACAACACAAGTCAGGTTCTTGCTTGAGGCTGTCAGTTCTGTGCCCACGAAACTTCATTCTTTGTGCTCAGGGATCAGGTGTAGTGGTCATGGCTGCTGAGAGCCACTGTCATTCATAGAACCATGGGAATGTCCATTCTGGACTCATTGAACAGGCTCTGCTGTGTTTTTTAAGACCCAGATTGACCAAAGCTTATAGTTATTTTCAAATAACATAAACACATGCGGGCATGAACACATGCGCACACGCACGCACACGCACACACACACACTAGAATACTAGAAACAGAACGTGCTGAAGGGAATCAGACAGGTCAACAATTCTGGTAGCACTGAAGGAAGCATCTCTATCTGAGGTCACTTTCGTGAGTTTTTCAAGTGTTGCTACATGTGGATTCTTGTAGTTTTGTTTTTCCAAATGCAAGAAACTCTTGACAATTTTCTTTTTTGAGACGGAGTTTCACTCTTGTTGACCAGGCTGGAGGGCAATGGTATGATCTCAGCTCACCACAACCTTCGCCACCCGGGTTCAAGAGATTCTCCTGCCTCAGCCTCCCAAGTAACTGGGGTTACAGGTGCCTGCCACCACGCCCGGCTAATTTTTGGTATTTTTAGTAGAGATGGGGTTTCACCATGTTGGCCAGGCTGGTCTCGAACTCCTGACCTCAGTTGATCCATACGCTTCGGCCTCCCAAAGTGCTGGGATCACAGGCGTGAGCTACCGTGCCTGGCCAATGAAATCTGACAACTTTCTTCCAGAATACCACAACTCAGGAACAGTCACTTAGTTGAAAGTATGTCCCAGGACCCCTTTGGTACTTAGACAACATCTTAGGTTTCTAACTGGTTTTGCATCAAAGTGTTTTTGTCATCAAAGATACATTTAATATTTGTCCTGATGCCGACTGTATTTGTCCCGATGCCAGTGTTACCTGTAAAGCTATTAAAAAGTTGCTGAATCTCAAATCTGTCCACTTGAGGCTAACATGTTTTAGAAAAGCTTGCCAGAAATTGGGGGAACATTGGAACGTTAGGCTTATTGTTTAGAAATGTGAGTTTTCGGCCAGGCACGGTGACTCAAGCCTGTAATCCCAGCACTTTGGGAGGCCGAGATGGGCGGATCATGAGGTCAGGAGATCCAGACCATCCTGGCTAACACGGTGAAACCCCATCTCTACTGAAAAAAAAAAAAAATACAAAAAATACAAAAAACTAGCCAGGCGTGGTGACGGGCGCCTGTAGTCCCAGCTACTCGGGAGGCTGAGGCAGGAGAATGGTGTAAACCTGGGAGGCGGAGCTTGCAGTGAGCCACGATCCAGCCACTGCACTCCTGTCTGGGCAATAGAACGAGACTCTATCTCCAAAAAAAAAAAAAAGAAATGTGAGTTTTCTATGCTGTACATTTCCATCCACATTACAGGAAAATGTTTCGGGGGTCTCTGAGCAGACTGCTTCTGGAACACCTTCTCTTTCTTGCTTCCCTGACCTTGCCGTCTCTCCTGTTCTACTTCTCGTTCCTGTTCTCTTTCCACATTATTTTTTCTGCCATCTGCTTTCCCTTCTATAATCGTGACCAGAGCTACTGAGGAAAGGAGCGTTTCACAGGAAACAGCATGAGGCCATGTCCTTGTGCCACACGGAACTGTGTGACGGGGGTGGGATGTGAGCCACACAACAGCTGCAGGCATCGCTTTCCTCACCTTGAAATGGAGGGTTTAACTAAAAGGCGTCTGAGGTTCCTACATTTTAGAGACCAGATCAGTTTATCCTTCTGATACTACAACGATGTCATTAGTTGGGGTTAAAGGAACCCTAGAAGCAGAAAGCCCCTGTTTTATGGTTCTCCAAAGAAATAGCCAATAGGATATATAGAGATAGACAAATAGATGGAGAAAGAGTTTTTTTATTTTTATTTAATTCTTTTTGTTATTTAGTTAGTTAGTTTGTTTTTTGAGATGGAGTCTCACTCTGTTGCACAGGCTGGAGTGAAGTGGCCGGATCTTGGCTCACTGCAACCTCCGCCTCCTGGGTTCAAGCGATTCTCCTGCCTCAACCTCCTGAGTAGCTGGGACTACAGGCACACACCACTACGCCCAGCTAATTTTTGTGTTTTTAGTAGAGATGGGGTTTGCCCATGTTGGCCAGGATGGTCTTGATCTCCTGACCTCGTGTTCCACCCACCTCCGCCTCCCAAAGTGCTGGGATTACAGGCGTTTGTTTTTTTAAGAGACAAGGTCTCACTCTGTCACCCAGGCTGGAGTGCAGTGGTGTAATCATAGCTCATTGCAGCCTTGAACTCCTGGGTGCAAACAATCCTCCTGTCTCAGTCTCTTGAAGAGCTGGGACTACAGGTGTGCACCACCACGTCTGGCCAATTATTTTTATTTTTTGAAGAGACGGGTGGAGGGGAGCAGGGGCTGGTCTTGCTATGTTGCCCAGGCTGGTCTTGAACTCCTGGCTTCAAGCGATCCTCCTGCCTTGGCTTCCCAGAGTGCTAGGATTATAGGCGTGCGCCACTGCACCTAGCCAGAAAGAGATTTATTAATATAAACAATGAATGGTGACAGACGATGGTGGGTCCCGAGATCTGCAGTTGGCAAGCTGGAGACCCCGGAGAACGGATGGTGTGAGTTTCAGTCGAAAGCCAGCGGGCCTGAGTCCTGGGAAGAGCGCTTATTTCAGTTCAAGTCTAAAGGCAGGAAGAAACCAGTGTCCCACCTTTAAAGCAGTCAAGCAGGAGGGGTCCCCTCATATTTGGGGGCAGGGGGGGACACCCTTTTATGTTCTGTCCAGATCTTTGAATGAGGCCCACTCTCATTAGGGAAGTTAAATCTGCTATACTTTGCCTACTGATTTAAATGTTAATCTCATCCAAAAAGCAGACACACTCATCCAGAATAATGTTTGACCAAATATTTGACCACTGTGGCCTATTCAAGTTTCATAAAATTAACGTTCACGGCCCCAGCCAGGATGCAGCGAAGGGATGCTAAGAAGCCCTTCTGGAATTTGGTCTGGCCAGAACAATGCAATTTTATTCCTCTCTTCACCCTCCACAGCTCATGGTGTTTAAATTCTTCCTGTTCTTTGTGTTAAAAATTGTTCAAAAGCAAGCATGCTTCGTGTCTGTCAGAATAGTCTCAATCAGAAATAAATTTGTCAAGGGTCTCTTGTAAAACTTCAGTGGCAGGGAGCCATCATGTGCTAAGACATTGAGAATAAAGAAGGGGAAGAATGCATGAAACTCATGCGGTTGCAGGCGTGAACCAGGGACTTGGACTCTGGCTGGAGGGATGCTGAGGGTCAGGAGGAGCCCACGGGCAGGGATGGGGGCACTGGTGTGTGACTCAGAGTTTTCCTCGAGCACCGCTGAAAAACTCGAAAAGGCAAGAGTTCCTGGAAAAGGCTTGCTTTGTGGAACCAGAAAAAAACACTGGTAGCTGCTGTAAGCTTTGGGTTTGGGGGTCCTCAGTTGACCAGAGTAATTCATCTGTTGAGAAGGACAGTAGCTAGTCCCACAGCTCACCAGAAGATGCTTTTTACCGTGTCCTGCCTGGAAAGCTCCTGCTGACAGTGTACATAGCAGGGAGAGCCCCGAAATGTCCATCAGTCCATCAGTGAGGATTGACAATAAGCAAAGCAAAATTAGCCAGTCGTGGTGGTACATACCTGTAGTCCCAGCTATTCGAGCGGCTGAGACAGGAGGATTGCTTGAGCCTAGGAGTTCAAGGCTGCAGTGAGCCATGATTGTAGCACTGCATGGCAGCCTGAGTGACAGAGTGTTTGGATGAAAACAGAGGGAGAAATCTTAAGGGGTTGAGGAGGCTGCAAATTCTTCCTGTGGCTTCTGTTTCTCTGTTCAATTTGTTTGTAATGAATGAGTGTTTCTACAATTACTTTAGTGATTGGTTTTTATAGAGAGACAATTGCAAGTGTAAAAGCACGAACTTTAGGTCTAACCGTGCTCCACACCTTGACTGACCGTCTTTGCTGGAAGGCAGCTCCTAAATTCTGGGCGTGATGCCTGGGAGCTATTCAAAATTACAACCTAAATTTCAGGACAGCAACATGGGTGCCGTTCATTCCTTGGGAACAGTGGTATCCATCCTTAGTAAACCTTATAAATATTGGGGGAAGAAACTTTCTTTGTCTTTTTTTTAACATTAAGGCTAGTGCATACTATTAATACAAACATAATGTGGTTTTATAGGTTGTTAAAAATGTTGTCTTTGATCATGTTGCAGTGTTCTCATTTGGTGTCACGTCGTGGCTTATTTTCCTCTATACTAAATGTGGAGGATGAATGTGTAGGTGCTAGAAAGTTAAAAGAAAAAAATCCATTGTAAGAATGGCTTTTGTCCAATAAGGGGACTGGAACACATGGAAAGTGTGGTTTGTTTTTTTCATGGAGTCTCGCTCTGTCGCCCAGGCCGGAGCGCGGTGGCACAGTCTCAGCTCACTGCACCTTCCACCTCCTGGGCTCAAGCAGTTCTCCTGCCTCAGCCTCCCGAGTAGCTGGGATTACACGTGCCCACCACCACGCTAAATTTTGTATTACAGGTGCCCACCAACACGTGGCTAATTTTTGTGTTTTCAGTAGAAAAAACAAAAAAAGTTTCACCGTGTTGGCCAGGCTGTTCTCAAACTCCTGACTGCAAATGATCCACCTGCTTCGGCCTCCCAAAGTGCTGGGATGACAAGTGTAAGCCACTGTGCCCGTCCAGAAAGTATGTTTTAAAAGCTGCCTACACTGTAGCCATGAGTAGAGGTTTTGTTCTGTTCTCAGGTTGCAGCCATTTGAGCTGAGGGAGAAGGAGCCAAGGACAGTGGATGCTTACCCGGAATGCCTGGCAGCTGGTCTGTTTCCTCATCTTAATTCTAGAAGAGCATGTCAGTTGACAAAGCCATTTCAGCACATACTGTACATTTGTGCAATTACAAGGGAAGGCTTTAGAACTGTTAGCTGTCAAAATCCACAACTGACAAATTGCCATGATTTAATTGCTTTTTTTTCCCCAGGCACTGATTATGTGTGTTTTGATTACCCCACTCTGTCCATGTGGCACAGATTGGGCTATGCCATTGCCAGCCAGTTGTCCCCACCCAGGGGTCACCCCATACCCACATGCTGTGCCATATCACTCACTCACTTACCCTTTAGCAGACCATTCTAAATGGTTTTCTGGCATGATTTTTGAAATAGGTGATTATTAAAATGTGCTGAAGGGTTCTTTTGTTTAGATGTGACCTTTGATTGCAGAGGGAAGTCACCGAGTCTTGTCTGCTCGGGGTCCCTGAGCAGACACAAAGCCAGGACCAGCCAGGTGGGACAGCCGTTCCCTGGATGGGCTGGGGGCTCTAGAATATTCTTCTGAGTGTGGGGCACGCACTCCAAGCTCAAAGGCCAAACTCAGAGCAGAGGAGGCCGGGAGGAGAGACCATTGGTGAAATAAGGGTACAACGTGCAAACCACTATCAAGGTTAAGGGGTGGGGAAAGTCAAGAATGAATGAATGATGAATGAAGTAGAAGTTGAGGGAGGATTGTCTCAGCAGCCAGTGAACTAAAGGAAGTAGGCAGGCCAGATGCCATGGCTCACATCTGTAATCCCAACACTTTGGGAGTCCAAGGTGGGCAAATCACCTGAGGTCAGAAATTTGAGACCAACCTGACCAATGTGACAAAACCCCTTCTCTACTAAAAATACAAAAGCTGGCTGGGCATGGTGGCGCATGCCTGTAATTCCAGCTACTCAGGATGCTGAGGCTGGAGAATTGCCAGAGCCTGGGAAGTGGACGTAGCAGTGAGCTGAGAGATCATGCCACTGCATTCCATCCTGGGTGATGGAGTGAGACTCTGTCTCCTCCAATAAAATAAAATAAAGGAGGTAGGCTTCAGAAGGCTTCTGTGGTGAGCTTCATGCTGCACGCTTTGAGAATTTACATGGCTGCTTAAGGTCACTATACCCAGCTAGACCACACCCCACTCACTATGCAGTTTTGTGCAAAATATTTATTCATTTGTTTATTATTCAAGAGACAGAGTCTTGCTCTGTCACCCATGCTGGAGTGAGTGGCACAATCATCGCTCACTGCAGCCTCCAACTCCTACCTCAAATGATCCTTCCATCTCCGCCTCCCAAAATGCTAGGATTATAGGAACACCACCCTGCTCAGCCATCATCTTTCTTTAGTCAGCAAATATTTAGTTCACTTATTCTCTGCGTAAGGACCATGTCAGGCTCTGGGTAAACAGCAGTAAATGAGGCAGGCATGGCCCTGCCTTCCTGGAGTTCACAGTCTGGGATAGGGTGGGACAGGAGGAGGAGCCTGACCCAAGTAACTCTGCTAACACCTAAGTATAACTGGTGTGTGCTGTGCAGAAAGACAGGTGCTAAGAGCGAATGTATTGAGGGGTCTGATCTGGTCTAGGGGTCAGGAAAGGCATCTCTGTACTAGTGATCTTCAATCTGGGACCTAAGCAATGAGTACGAGTAGAAAGACAAAAATGTGTGAGGGCTCTGCAGGTCCCAGCCTCAGCAGCCGGCACAGAGCCAGGGAGCCATGCAGTGGGCGGCTGGGGCCATGCGCCTGTCAGTGTTACTGATAGAAAGTAAATCCAGAAGCCACTGAGCCTTCACCAACAAAGGCAGTGAGTCAAGTTTTGCAAGGCTGAGCAATAGACAGGCAATCTTTGTTTCGTCTTTGCTCTTTCAAAGGCATTGTTAGGTCTTTCTTGGATTATCTTTTTTTTTTTTTTTTTTGAGATGAAGTCTTGCTCTGTCACACCGCAGTCGCCGCCTCCCAGGTTTTCAAGCGATTCTCCCACCTCAGCCTCCCGAGTAGCTGGGATTACAGGCACCCACCGTCATGCCTGGCTAACTTCTGTATTTTTGCAGAGATGGGGTTTCACCATATTGGCCAGTCTGGTCTCGAACTCGTGACTTCAGGTGATCTGTCCACCTCGGCCTCCCAGAGTGCTGGGATTACAGGCGTGAGCCACCGCGCTGGCCAGATTATCTAAATGCATGTGCCTACCCACACTTGTGCTAGAAGAGTTTCAGTCGAGATCCCCATTGGCTGAGAAACACTAGAACAAATGTAAATACTATAAATAAGGTGTGCACATGACCTAGCGTGTGGAATTGTAGTCATTGGAGACACGGGAGGGTAGAAGGGGGACGTAGGATGAGAAATTACCTAATGGGGACAAGGCACACTCTTTGAGTGATGGTTACACTAAAAGTCAGACTTCACCACTACAGTATTTCCATGTAACGAGCTGCACTTCTCCCCCTTATATTTGTCCAAATAAAAAAAATATACACATGCTAAACATCCACATAATAAACTCCCATTAAAGCTGAACAAAGGAATTAAAGGCATCTTTTAGGCTTGTCATAGAATCGGGGTCCTATCAATTTGTCCTCACATTCTGAATCTCTTGAGCATATGTAATTGCATAATTGTTCTCCATAAGTTTTTAGTAGAGTCACTGACCCCAGAGAGACCAGGACGTGCTGACAGCCACTGGCAGTTCCCTGCCCAGGAGCCACTGGTCTTATGAACTGTCTGTAACCAAGTCATATTCCGAGGCCTATGACAGAGCCATCTCCTGTCTCTTCCACTTGTCATCTACTCAAGGAATATCAAATGACTTTAGTATCAAGAAAAGTATAATTGAAAAACAATTGGCCGGGCATGGTGGCTGATGCCTGTGATCCTAGCACTTTGGGAGGCTGAGGCGGGCAGATTGCAAGGTCAAGAGATTGAGATCATCCTGGCCAACATGGTGAAACCCCATCTCGACTAAAAATACAAACATTAGCTGGGCGTGGTGGTGCGCGCCTGTAGTCCCAGATACTGGGGAGACTGAGGCTGGAGGATCACTTGAACCTGGGAGGCGGAGGTTGCAGTGAGCAGAGGTCGCACCATACCACATGCCAAGTATAATCTTCCTAACTGGACTAATTGTAGAATGGCCAATATGTGACCATCAAAGAGCTAATTACAAAATATTTTCAAAAATTCATACATTCAAGAACATCTGTTAGTATAAAGCTCATGCTGGCTGTGTTCTACCAGAAGGTCACTAGCTGGGGCTATGCCATGTCAGTGACTGGTTCATTAACTTAGGACACCTCATGAAATACATCATGCTAGGTTGATAGCTCTGACCCTCATCTTACAAGTCCTCATTAAACTAAAAGGTTATAGAGAGATATCTAATTAATGCAGACGTCACAATACTCAGTTGTGAGATTTTTTCCAAATACCATCCCACGTGTGTGGTCCTCAGGATCTTAGAACCGGCTGCCTCACCCTTCTCTCTGGAATGCTCTTCCCCTGACCACACGTGGCTGCCTCGTTCCTGTCGTTCAGAGGGGCCATTACTGAGTGCACTAAACAGCGGCTGCACCAGCCGCCCACTAGACTGTTTCACCTCTCCGCCCAGCATTTCTAACACTCTGGCACTTTCAAATATTTTCTTTCTCTCCCTCTCCTACTAGAATAGAAAAGTTGTATGTGTTGGCGATTCAACGTGAATAAATGTGGTTTACCCTCTTGGAATACAAAAAATTAAAATGACTTGTCATTAACTTACCAGCTTTGGAATGTGAACAGGTGCTTTGAGTTAGATGAGATTAGCTATTTTCTGTTGAAATCTTGATCACGCTAATAATCTCTTAACAAATCCTTTAACTTTTTTTATAAGTAATGCAAAAGTAGAATTTCTTTATCAGTCTTGACAAACAAGTCTCCCAAGAAAAATTAAAGTGTCTTTAGTGCTTTCTTATGTACTGTTTTGGTTTTGTTTGAGACTGAGTTTTGCTCTGTCACCCAGGCTAGAGTGCAGTGGCATGATCTGAGCTCACTGCAACCTCTGCCTCCTGGGTTCAAGTGATTCTCGTGCCTCAGCCTCCTGAGCAGCTGGGATTACAGACATGCACCACCACACCCGGCTAATTTTTTAATATTTTGTAGAGATGTGGTTTCGCCATGTTGCCCAGGCTGGTCTCAAACTCCTGACCTCAGGTGATTCTCCCGCCTCGGCCTCCCAAAGTGCTGGGACTGCAGGTGTGAGCCGCCGTGCCCAGCCTGTGCACTGTTTTGGACATAACCACACTTTTCCTGGCCAGCCTTGAAGGGCGGCCGGCTGGAAACAGAGGGTAGAGTTAGAAGCAGGTGATAGTAACGAGTGACTGAGGTCCCATCCAGGGCAATTCAAGCTTCTGCCTGGATGGCTAGAAAATCAGTGTCCACCACGGAGCTGGCCGATGTGGATGTGTTGTTTGGAGCACACCTGAGAGAAGAAAACAGAGGAACACAGCAGGGGGCTTGTGACAGCAGCTGCAGACCTCTGTTGAAAGACAGTGGACATATCGAGGAAAGGGCCTTTATTCCATGATGTCTCCACCCCAGACCCACTCCACAGAACATAACCCCTCTCAGTGGTATCTCTTTCGGAAATGGGAAACTTTAGGACACAAGCAACTTAGCATTGACCATCATCTGAGGCAGCACATCCAGCCTACACTGCTTGAGTTTCAAAACTCTTCCTGACTTGACTTCATCCTCAACCAGTTGCATTTCCTAGATACATCAGGCCTCTTCCCGTATCTGCTTCCTTCCTGCCTCTCATGCTCTTCTCCCTAACTCCTGTCTCTCTGAGCCTCCTGTTGCTTTGAGAATCAGCTGAAATGTCTGCAGTTCGACAAGTGCTCTGCTGGACTCCAGAGACACAAAGGTAGTGGAGACACCTCCTCCAGGAGACCCTTCCTTACCCTTCAGTTTCTCCCTTCTGTCATGTCCAGCCCTGCATCCTGCTAGGGTCACAGGTGGCAAGTCATTAGTCACTGGTGTCTTGCCTGTAAACTAGAGCAGCTTCTGTAGCTCCCCAGACAGAACAGTCCTGCACCTCAGGTGGCGGGGTTCTACCGTGTGTGCATTTAACCCTTCTCTCATGGCCTGTGTTCTCCAAAAGAATGAGTTCTGGCTGCTTCCACTGGTTCCCCTTTTTCAGTATAATTCCCTTTACTGGGCCTTGGCTGCCCTCTGGGCTTCTCTTCACTTAACTAAATACTGCTCCTCCTTTTCAGTTTTATTTCTTATTTTTTTGAGATGGAGTTTCGCTCTTGTTGCCCAGGCCGGAATGCAGTGGTGTGATCTTGGCTCACCGCATCCTCTATCTCCCTGGCTCTAGTGATTCTCCTGCCTCAGCCTCCCGAGTAGCTGGGATTACAGGAGTGTGCCACCACACCTGGCTGGTTTTTGTATTTTTAGTAGAGATGGGGTTTCACCATGTTGTCCAGGCTGGTCTTGACCTCCTGACCTCAGGTGATTCACCCACCTCGGCTGCCCAAAATGCTGGGATTACAGGTGTGAGCCACCATAGAGCCTGCTCCTCCTTTTAAGACAGCTCAGATCGCCTCCTCCTGCCTCTTTCCAGGGGTCCCTTCTGGGTGCTCTTTTGAAGTCTTCCAAAGCACCTTCACCACACTGCCTCCCTCCACCGTCAAAGCCATTCACACCCTGGTTTACTTGGCTGTGTGTGTCAGTCTCCCGCACTGGACTATGCACCCGTTGGAAACAGAGGCAGCATACTGTCTGGCTCCGTACAGGATCATTCCATGATGTGAAGAAACAAAGCACAATAAGTCGCGAACATGGTGGGTGGGTTTCCCCCAATAAACCTGGAAAAAATGTATAAAGAGAATGTATATTCAAAGACACTTCGCGTGAGTATGGAAGACCCTTTACGTTGCCTGGTGTATTTGTTTGGGCTAATGGAACAGTATACCACAGACTGGGTGGCTTAAACAACAGGCATGTATTTTCTCACAGTTGTGGAGGCTGGAAGTGTAAGATGAGGGTGTCAGCAGGGTTGATTTCTCTTGAGGCCTCTTTCCTTGGCTTGCAGACAGCTGTCTCCTTGCTGAGTCCTGACGTGGTCGTCCTTGAGTGCGTGGAATTCCCAGTGTCTCTTCCTCTTTGTGTGAGGACACAGGTCCTATTGGATTAGGGCCCATCCATACAACCTCGTTAAACTTCAGTTACCTCTTCAAAGGCCCTATCTCCAAACACAGTCTGATTCTGAGGTGTACTGGCGGGTCAAAACTTCGCCATATGGATTTTAGGGGTACTCAGTTCAGTCCATAACACCCAGATGTGGAGAAGGCAAAACGCCCAGAATCAGAGTGTAACCGAATACAGGTGGTTAAATATAGCCAGTCTATTAGATGGAAAGGCGTGTGTTTGTATTTTGGAAATTTCTGAACAGATTGAGGCCTGGAAGATACTGTGAAATGGAATTCTAAGAATAAAGATTTTTAAAAATTATTAAAGTAGGATTTGTTGAAGGAAGAAAATATTGAGGGGAGAGTTGCATGAAATGAAACCTTAATCTCCCAGAAGTGGGTGAGGGAGTCCCCCCAGGAGCAGGGAGTGTGTGTGGGTGGGCACCAAACCTAATGAAGTTATGACGATTATAGGCACCAGTGTGGGATGGTGGACAGCTGCCTTTAGTGGAAAGAGGGAAATCTCAGGTTCAGCCAAGGTGGATCTTGATTGAGGAAAAGATCCAGAAGATGGAAACTAACTTTCTCCAAGCCAGGTTAAAAATGTAAATATCTGCCTTCCGGACCTTGGGGCTTCTCAGTTGAGAAATGCTTTGTTTGTTTGTAGCCTTTCTTCATCACGGCCTACAGATTTCAAGAGTATCTCCCCCTTAGGACTAAATATAAGGAAGAGAAATGCTGCTTAGAAAACACATTTATAACCAGCCTTGCTCTGGGGCCCGTTGAGACCGCACAGTCCTTGCAGCATGCCCCTGTGTCTTCTCCACTCCCCCTGTGTCTTCTCCACTCCACACATGGGGCAGACTTTGTGTATTTCAAAGGTATTTCGAAGGTGAATTTCAAATATTTGATGTGCCACTACTTTCTATTACGCTAGCATCATGGCTAGTATTTCTCAGACTGCTCTCACAGCATTGTACTATTTGGCCTTCTTCATATGATTTTATTACATCTAGCTTCCATACTACAGTAGAATGGATTGTTGGAGGCTGCTTCCAGCAGTAGCAGAAGTGCTCCCTTTTAATGAATGTGTGGTTGATATTGTTCGAAGACATAAAATACTTTAAATTACAATTAGCAGTAAATTGTAAGATAACAGGATATCTACCAAAATCAGAGGGAGAAGTTTTGAATGCATGTAAACAACAGCATGGTTGGCCAAGGACTAACAAGGGATACATTGCATACTGACTCGATTAGACTGCATTGCAGTATACCACTGTGTCATCAGAGCTGCGTTTACTCGGTCCAGCAACTTCAAAATGATGTTATGTTTTTTGACAATTACTTCTTAATTTGAAAGGATTTGGATCATGTAAAATTTGGCAAACATACTGAAATTTTACTGAGATTATTATATCAAACGATTTCACATTTGCATATTTAAAATTTGCACACAACACAATAGCATTATACTGTCTTAGCCAAGGAAGATTAGAAACTGAACAAACCCTGCCGGGCACAGTGGCTCACACCTGTAATCCCAGCACTTTGGGAGGCCAAGGCAGGTGGATCACGAGGTCAGAAGATCGAGACCATCCTGGCTAACATGGTGAAACCCCATCTCTACTAAGAATACAAAAAATTAGCTGGGCGTGGTGGCGGGCACCTGTAGTCCCAGCTACTTGGGAGGCTGAGGCAGGAGAATGGTGTGAACCTGGGAGGCAGAGCTTGCAGTGAGCCGAGATTGCACCACTGCACTCCAGCCTGGGCGACAGAGCGAGACTCCATCTCAAAAAAAAAAAAAAAAAACTGAACAAACCCAAGTTCAGTGCAGAGGCAGGTTATTCTAAATAAACTTCGAAGTTGGAATTCAGAAGAGTAGAGAATTTTCGACTATCTCTTCTGTCTTCTGCTTCCTTAATCTTTGCCAGCCTGTTTACCTTTCCAGATCTGCATCTTATGAAGCTGAGCCTGTCTCCTAATAGCTATTATGCCATTGATTCACTTTATTTTTTTTTTGAGACAGGGTCTTGGTCCTTCACCCAGACTGCAGCGCAGTGTTGCGATCATAGCTCACTGCAGTCTCAACCACCCTGGCCTCCCAAAGTGCTGGGATTACAGGTGTGAGCCACTATGCCCGGCCTCATTTATTCATTTTAATATATTGATATATTACTATGGTTCTATTCCTTTTCCCCAATCACCTGACCCCTGTCCCTTCTAACTTCATTCTGATGCTTTGCATGTTTTAATTGGGGAACTTCATTTCTGATGTGGAGCTTTCAAAGATGCACACAGGAGGCTTGACATAGAAGGTGTCTGACTCAAAAAAAAATCTCTCAGTCAATCAGCTCAGCAATCAAACAGCCAACCTAAGCATGGTCTGCAAGCCTGAAAATGAGACATGCAGCTTGCCATGATGCCAAACTTATTTTCCCAGCAGTGATTCTGGGACAGTGTCTACCTCACAGCTAGTTTTGTGAATAAGTCAGTGCTGGCTGCCACAACAAAATACCATATAGATTGGGTTAAACAACAGAAATTTATTTTCTCACCGTTCTGGAGGCTGGAAGTCTGAGATCAAGGTGCTAGCATGGAAAGATTATAGCGAGGGCTCCATTCCTGCCTTGGAGGCAGCTGCCTTCTCCTTGTGTCCTCACATGGTAAAGAGAGAGTTCTGGTCTCCTTCTTCTTACAGGGACACTGATCCCAGCATGGGGCCCCACCCTCTTTTTTTTTTTTTTTTTTTTTTTTTTGAGATGGAGTCTTGCTCTGTTACCCAGGCTAGAGCACAATGGCATGATCTCGGCTCACTGCAACCTCTGCCTCCCCATTCAATCACTTCTCCTGCTTCAGCCTCCCAAGCAGCTAGGATTACCGGCACCCGCCATCATGCTCAGCTAATTTTTGTATTTTTGTAGAGATGGATTTTCACCATGTTGGCCAGGCTGGTCTCGAACTCCTGACCTCAGGTGATCCTCCCTCCTCAGCCTCCCAAAGTGCTGGGATTACAGGCATGAGCCACGGCACCCGGCTACATCCTCTTGACTTCATCTAAACCTAATCACCTCCCAAAGACCCCAGCTCCAAACGCCATCATCACATTGGGATTAAGTCTTCAGTATATAAATTCTGGGGGACATAAACATTCAGTCCATAACAGTACCATAGGTTTTTGAAATGCAGGCTTAAGGAGAATTTTGAAAAGTACAAAGAGATTTGCAGATTTAAGATATTTTTATTAGTCATAAAAATATATGACAATATCATATTATCGTATTTCTTTATTGGCAAGATTCTAAACTTTCCCCTTGTGCCTCGGTTTCTAAGGAGACCAAATTCTTTCCAAGCAATGTTCAGAAAAATAGAGCCCTGGTGCAATTTGAAATGTAAGAAGCAGAATATTAAATGTGCAGAGCATTGAGACTCTGCAACAGTACATAGTACCCTTTGATGCTTCGGTGTTCACTGCATTGTTGACCTGTGGCACTGCTGTAAGACAGAAAATATATGCAGATATTTTTATTCAGTAGAATTTGTCCATACCTTATATATCACATAATGGGGAAAAAGAGGACCTTGATAGAATGGGAAGCAAGACAGGTAGGTTTTGAGGAAGGCAGAGGGTCGGGCAAGGTTTGGATCATGGGGTCCTAAGGGCAGGAGGTGGTGGGAGCAGTGGAAGGGGTAAGCATTCTTGCCACAGGTCCTCTAGCAGCTGCAGAAGAGAGGAGACAGTAGCGGGCAGAACAGTGAGAAGCGAGCCCTGGAGACAGCAGTTAGGGAGTCCGCTAATGGAAGGGGGCCTATGTGGAAGGGCACAATCGAAACAGACATCCCTCCCTCATAGCAAAAGCTGCTTCAATTGCCTCCCACTGGGCATGCTCGCTGGCATGTAATGGGCACCCAGGAAATGTTGAGTGAGTGGTTGAATAAATAATTAAGTGAATGCACGCCGGGTGCAGTGGCTCATGCCTGTAATCCCAGCACTTTGGGAGGCCAAGGCGGGAGGATCTCTTCAGCCCAGGAATTTGAGACCAGCCTGGGCAATGTGGTGAAACTCCATCTCTACTAAAAATACAAAAATTAGCCGGGCTCCTCAGAAAGCTGAGGTAGGTGGGAAGATCGCTTAAGCCCTGTAGGTCAAGGCTGCAGAGAGCTGTGATCACGCCACTGCATTCCAGCCTGGGCTGCAGAATGACACCCTGTCTCAGAAAAAATAAGAAGAAGAAGTGAGCCGGGCACAGTGGCTCAAGTCTGTAATCCCAGCAATTTGGGAGGCTGAGACGGGCAGATCACGAGGTCAGGAGATCGAGACCCTCCTGGCTAACATGGTGAAACCCCGTCTCTACTAAAAAATACAAAAAACTAGCTGGGCGAGGTGGCGGGCGCCTGAGGCAGGAGAATGGCGTGAACCTGGTAGGCGGAGCTTGCAGTGAGCTGAGATCCTGGGCGACAGAGCGAGACTCCATCTCAAAAAAAAAGAAGAAGAAGTGAAGAAGTGAATGCCTCCAGGGCACCCAGACTCCCTTTGTCCCTGACAGCAGTCTACCTCTTGTGGTACTTTCTTGAGCTCTGCAAAGTTTCAGATGTTGAAACTTGTTGGAGGAAGGTTCTAATAAATGACAAGTGGAGAGAAGTTGGCGTGAGGAGGAGTATCTTGAGCTCTTGGCTTACCTAAGCATGGATCATTTAGACGACGTAGTCGTCAAAATGTAGTTTCTCCCAGTCGTTTCCATTTCTTTTCACTCTTTGAATTGCTTTTTTATTTCTCCTGAGCACCTTTTCTTTCTTACGTAGATTGTCAGTTTGCCTTGGAAATGAAACAGTATCCAAGCACAATATTGCCTGCTATGACTCTAGGTAATGGAAGAGACTAGCGCATAGGCCTTTCACAGCTGCAGTGGTTGTTTGATTAGTTTTTTTAGAAGAAGGTTTCAGTGGATCAGTTATTGCACATACATTGTTGTGCCTTGTGGAAAATGAATCCTATCTTTGTGTGTGTGTGTATGAGTGTGTGTTACCATAGGGCTTGTCTTTTGTTGTATCTATGAAAGCTTTAAGGTTGTTTTTTAAGCTGCTTTTTGATTTTAGTATTTCAAATCCATCTCATCTTGTTTTTGAGAAATGTTTCTTTTTTTTTTTTCAGTAGTGTTAATAAATCCCTTGAAATTTATTTCCAAGATGACTTACTGATTTGAGATGATGTGGAGAACACTAGTTGAGTTTGTATTCTAGCTCGTACACTTCCATTATTTTGCTGAACTCAGAGCAGCATAAAATATCAGAGCTGAAAGGTGCCAGAGAGGTTGCCCCCCCAGGCCTTCTTGACCCTTGCCAACCTAGTCCCATTTTGAAAAAAGTTTAAAAATGTTAAATGCAATCCGAAATGCAAAGCAAATAAAAAGATACAGCATCACTAAAATCAAAGCAAAGTGATGAAATATCGTGTTAACTTTTTGCCTGATTTTTCGTAAATCAGAAGTGGCCTTGAGGTTCTGATCATTCCAAGGGCATGGTCCCACTCACTGCTGAAAATGTTGACCAGATTCATCCCCTAATTTTACACATGAAAACGTCAAGGTCCAGGGATTCAGGGAGTGTTCATAGCTCAGTGTATTAGGAGCAGAACTTGGTCAAAAACCCAGACATCCCGTTGGCAGGCCAGTGTTCTGCCCACAGCACTCTCAGTCATTTAAGGATACTGTCTCATGCAAAGGAGACATCTTATTCAGGGTCATCTCCCTGTGTCCGAGGATGCTGGTATTCAGGAAGGTTTTTTTTTTTTTTAACTTTTTACATCATCACAGCAGAACAGAGGCAAAGGCCTGGACAGACCCCAGGTGTGGCGGGTCCTTGGACCCTGTTTTTTAAAATTTCCTTGACTTTGTTCCAAACATTTGCACTGCTGTGACGTGGAAACATTTCCTGGCTATAGCCTCTGAGGAATAGGGGGACAACATCTCAATCTGGAAATGGATTCATTTTTGCAATAAAGTTTGGGTCTTTTATTACATGGGAAGCTTTCCCTTCACAATTCAACAGATCCTCTCAAACTTCTAATATGTTCTTTTTTGCCAGGGTGTCTGGTGGAGAGCTGTTTGACCGGATAGTGGAGAAGGGGTTTTATACGGAGAAGGATGCCAGCACTCTGATCCGCCAAGTCTTGGACGCCGTGTACTATCTCCACAGAATGGGCATCGTCCACAGAGACCTCAAGGTGAGGCCACTGCTGAGCAGCGTCCTGCAGCCACTCTGCAGCCCGCGATGCACCTGTCCAAGAGGGCTGATGCCAGTGGGGGCCTGCGGCTGCTCTGATGTACAGTGGGCGCAGCAGATGGTGGGCATTTGTGTACTTTCATTTGTCAGGGCCTTTGGGATCCAGACCCAGAAGTATCTCAAAAGAAGATGAAGATTCACATGGCTGGCCACTGTTCATGAGATTTTTACAACTATTATGTAGCCAAAGGGTTACAGGGAGGTGGGTGTTATATTGCTTCAAGCCCATCTAAGAGATGATTTTGCTCAAGACACATAGGCTGCAGAAACCCTTCTCTTGGTGCAGTTCCGCAGTACCTTTGCCAATTCCAGTCCCATTGCAGCACAACACACCGTATAAAAGAAAGAGAGCAGTGGTCAGACACTGTGAGAGGAAAGTGAAAGGAAACAGAAGGTAAGCAGATATAGAAGAGGGAGAAGAGAAATAGAATGGAAAAAGGTTAAAAGAGCTATGACTGGCCAGGCTTGGTGACTCATGCCTATAATCCCAGCACTTTGGGAGGCTGAGGCAGGCAGATCATGAGGTCAAGAGATCGGGACCATCCTGGCCAACATGGTGAAACCCCATCTCTACAAATATACAATTAGCTGTGTGTGGTGGCGCGTGCCTATAGTCCCAGCTACTCAGGAGGCCGAGGCAGGAGAATCACTTGAACCTGCGAGGTGAAGGTTGCAGTAGGCCGAGATCACGCCACTGCACTCCAGCCTGGGCGACAGAGCAAAACTCTGTCTCAAAATAAATCAATAAATAAAAATAGTGTCCTGCAGGTTCTTTTCTTACAATTTCTTAATGAGGTTTTGGTATATTGACCCTTTACCCCTTGGTACAGAAGGATCTGGGCCTTATATGGGCATATATGCCCCTCCCTAGCAGGTCTATGTAGACACTGAAGAACAGATGTCAAACATATAGTTCTGAAGGGTGGATGTCACACATACGGTACCAAAGGTAGGTATCAGACATATTAACTTGAGAAACAGTGGAAAGCAGTGCGGTTGACCCAAAGCTGCAGTGTGGCGTCATTCTAGGATACTTACAGGTCCTGCCCCCAGAGCTTACTGCACCAGTCAAGACAAAAATTCCACCCCAACACACATACCCACCACTCATTATAAACGCGAAGATCATATTATCTGGAAGCTGTGCTGTACACAACTGTGGGAAATCAAAATCAATTTAAAGAACCAGTCATAAACATTTGTATAAACAGAGTTTCCGCACCTGGCCATTATCTGCTACTGGGAACCAAGGAATAAAGTGGTGTAGCTTTTTCTTTCATAAAGACTCACTACCATGGTTTTTCTGCATGTTGCCATGTTCCATTTACCCAGTCAGTGTTTCCCAAACGTTCGCCCATATCAGAATTGTCTGGAGGGCTATGAAAATAGAGACTGCTGCCCCATCCCCAGTGGTCTGATTCTATAGGTCTCCAGGGGGGCCTGAAAAGTTGGGTTTCTAACAGGTCTGCCCGTGATGAGGATGCTGGTCTGGGAGCTACTCTTGGACAACCACTGGGCAAGGGTATTTGAGAATCTTAGTGCCTTCATCCTCTGCAGGCTTCTTGACATCTGAAATGGCTGTGGGCATGGTCAGCTCATGTTCAGGGCCTGGAGATACTTCAGAGGGCTAGGTAGGGGCTAGCTCAGCCAACCTGGCACCTCTGCGCCAGGCCTCCAGGCCTTCTCTCATCTCTTGTGCCCCCCCCACAAATGCCAGTTCTGTGCTTCCAGAACACCACAGGCAGCTCTCTCTGAACACGTTCGTGTGGTGACCACAGGGACGTGCTGTGATGGGCTAGCTGTCTGTACTTACTAGAAAAATAACTTCTAAGCAAATAAGGCGTATCCAGGAGGGGCAATGTTTATCTCTCCCTTAGAAAGGCTGACTGGCTGTATGGGAGTTAATGTTTTTAGTTAACCCACGTAATGCTTTTAGAGAAGTACTTGCAGCTTCCATCCTGTGGAGCCTTAAGATCACCGAGCCTGTCGTTATGTAGAGAACACTGCCATTTAAGGACCTTTCTGTGATCTCTTTTCAGAGGCACGAAGGAGTTTGATCTATGAGGAGGAAGTTGAAATTGGACTACTAAATTTGCATAAACAGCTAAGAAAATTAAAATTAAACCACCTATATAACCAAGCCCAGAGCAATAGAAAGAGGATGATCGTGTTAATTTAAGCCTAGTGCAGCAATCGGAATCCTGCCCCAGCCTACCTGCAAATGTACCTCCTTCTCCTTGCGGAAAGCTATGTGATGTCTTGTTGCCCCAGGAAGCTGTTAGAGACAGTTGCTCTTTTTGCAAAATGAAGTGACTGAGACTGGAAGTGCCTGCTCCTGCCTCAGTGGATTAGGATCGGGTTTCTCAGCCCCCGCACTTGGGCACTGTGGGATTTAGAGCCGCATCCTTGGCTTCTGCTCATGGATACCAGTACCACGTCTGGAATTGTTAACAGCTACAAATGTCCCTAGGCATTGCCAGATATCCATCCCCTGGGGGGCAAAATTGCCCCTAGTTGAGAATCACTGGAGTAGGAATGTGATTATGGATAACATTAACGTTACCAGAAGTGTGTTGATTCCGATCTTTTTAAAGCTTATTATGTAGATTATTATAAAGGGTTGGAGTTGATATTCCACTCAGGTATTGGCCACCAGTTGTCTTTCTAAGATGCCATCAAATGCAGAAAAGTTAATTTTTGCTGTGAGTCCCGGACCTCTTTGGACACCAGGAGGAATTGTGATGCAATGTGGGCCAGACCCTCTCCCTGTGGCCACCACCTCCACAGCCCTCCTGCTGGGGACCGGGGCCTCCCACCCAGATGACACCTGAGCCTGCCTCTCCCCCACGGTCTTCCCTCCTCCCCCACTCCCATCCCCCAGGAAAAGCCCTGCTGTCCTTACTAAGTCTTGGGCCAATTAAAAGTATTGATCGGCCGTGCATGGAGGCTCACGCCTGTAATCCCAGCACTTTGGGAGGCTGAGGCGGGTGGATTGCCTGAGGTCAGGAGTTCGAGACCAGCCTGACCAACATGCTAAAACCCCATCTCTACTAAAAATACCAAAATTAGCCGGGTGTGGTGGCAGGCACCTGTAATCCCAGCTACTCAGGAGGCTGAGGCAGGAGAATCGCTTGAACCAGGGAGGCAGAAGTTGCAGTGAGCCGAGATCATGCCATCGCACTCCAGCCTGGGCAACAAGAGTGATGCTTCATCTCAAAAAGAAAAAAAAAAAAAAAAGTATTGATCTAAACTGTGAATGACCAGTTGATTTAACCCTCCTTGGGCATAATTGGTCTTCAAAAGGGCATTTTATTGACCCAGATGAATCTTTTATAGGAAGGATGTGTGGATGATCTGGGCCCTTCGGCCACCCCTTGCCTGGATTATGCCTTGATTAGCAGTGTGAAATCACTTATTCTCAGCTCCTTATCACCTTCTGGGACAAGGAAGATAAAAAGTCAGAAATAACAGCATTGTCCTCTCTCAGCACCCATGATTGGATCCTTATTGTTTAGTAAAGGATAATCCCTAAACATCCAGAGAAAACAGGAATCACGTGGACTTTATGATTCGAGCATTCCCGCCCCTTTGCTAAGCGTGAGAGTATTCTTGTTTCAACTGATTGGCCACTTTACTTTCTTTTAAAACTCATTGGGGCCAGCGCGGTAGGCTCACGCATGTAATCTCAATACTTTGGGAGGCCAAGGTGGATGGATCGCCTAAGGTTAGGAGTTTGAGACCAGCCTGGTCAACATGATGAATCCCTGTCTCTACTAAAAATACAGAGTTAGCCAGCTGTGGTGGCACATGCCTGTGATCCCCGCTACTCGGGAGGCTGAGGCAGGAGAATTGCTTGAACCCAAGACGTGGAGGTTGCAGTGAGCTGAGATTGCACCACTGCACTCTAGCCTGGATGACAGAGTGAGATTCCATCTCCAAATAAATAAATAAATAAATAAATAAAACCTCATTGGAAGCATCCTTCAGCGCACAGTTGATTTTCTTCTAATCTCTCCTGCTTCATCCACAAAATTAATGTCACAGTGACTCTTAACTGCCATCCCTTTGTGTATTATTTGGGGTGAAGGATAGTGTTTATTCTTTAGGTTCTGTTAAAGAACAAAATTCTTTAGACGCTATTTGAAATGGTAAGGAAGGCTTTATTCAAGACCATCGCAATGTCATTGAGCTCAACTTGGAATACAGCAAGACGAGCAGGGATTGATAGCCAAAGAAGAGAGGGGACGGGGTAGTGGTTGGGAAATTGGGGGATTTTTGCTAACCTGACCTGGCAGGATTCCTGCTAAAGGCAGGCTGAGGACTTAGACGTTGACAAAGGCCCCTTTGAGTCCTCTTTCTGACTAGGACCTGCTCTCTGGCTGGTCCAGTTTTTAGCAAGAATCCTGCTGAATCAGTTGAGCTGAAATCTTCCATCCTTGTTACCTCATCAGATCCCTAATGCCCCCGAAGTGGCCTCATTGTCTGGGGTGATACCCGATATTCATTCTCTCACAAGGAAATCAAGGATGCAGACATACAAGGAGTGAGCTTAAGAGCGGAAATTTAATAGGTGAAAGAAAGAGAAGAGCTCTCTCCTGCAGAGAGAGGGGTCCCAGCGGGTTTCCAGTCTGCGGGGAAGTGCAGGGGGTTTTATAGCTGAGCTTGAGGAGGTGGTGTCTGACTTACATTGGACACAAAAGATTGGTTGGACCAGGTGTGCCATTTGTATAGCACACAAAAAACTAGTTAGGGCTAGGTGTGCCATTTCCATAGGGCATGAAAAGCTGGCCGCCCCAACTCTAGTCTTTTTTTTTGAGACGGAGTTTCGCTTTTGTTGCCTAGGCTGGAGTGCAATGGCGCGATCTCAGCTCACCACAACCTCGGCCTCCCAGGTTCAAGTGATTCTCCTGCCTCAGCCTCCCTAGTAGCTGGGATTACAGGCATGTGCCACCACGCCTGGCTAATTTTGTTTTTAGTAGAAACGGGGTTTCTTCATGTAGGCCAGGCTGGTCTCAAACTCCCGACCTCAGGTGATCCACCCGCCTTGGCCTCTGAAAGTGCTGGGATTAAAGGTGTGAGCCACCGCGCCCAGCTACCCCACCCTAATCTTTTATGATGCAGATGGGTTCTCTGCCTGGCCAGCCCCATGTTGCCTGTTTCTTTTTGTTTGTTTGTTTGTTTGTTTGTTTGTTTGTTTTGAGTGTTGCCTCTGTCCCCAGGCTGGAGTGCAGTGGCGTACGCGTGGCTGACAAAGAAAAGGGAAGATGGAGCCTCCATGTGGGACATGCCTGGCCCCCAGGTGGCCCTTTTCTACTGGCACAGCTGCCGCACTTCACCGGTGACAGCTTCCAGCTTGCTTATGTTTGCAGCTTGATTTTTCAGGCTGTTCTTTATTAGAAAAAAAACTAATCATAATTTATTGGGCTGCTTTTTGTTAGAAGGGAAGCCTTGCCGAGGACTCTGTTTTTTTTTTTGAGAGTGAGTCTCGCTCCGTCACCCAGGCTGGAGTACAGTGATGTGATCTCAGCTCACTGCAAGCTCCGCCTCCCGGGTTCCCACCATTCTCCTGCCTCAGCCTACCGAGTAGCTGGGACTACAGGTGCCCGCCACCTCGCCCGGCTAGTTTTTTGTATTTTTTAGTAGAGACGGGGTTTCACCAGGTTAGCCAGGAGCCAAGGACTCTTTTACCCTCACTATCTGCCTAAATAATTTCTTTCTAGCTCCTGTATCACCCCAATCTCAATAGCGAATCACCTTGGCCTGGCTTCAGCGGGAGTCCTGTCAGTGGGGGTGGGGTGGGTGAAGAACTTGATCAGATACCCGTGGTGGGGGATTCTCCGACCTAGGAGACTCTCGCTAAGAGAGGGCTGTGCAGGCCTGGCAGGGGCAGGATAGACAAGGCCAAGGTCAAGGCCGAGGAGAGGAGGGGACTTAGAGGAGCCTGCCTCAAGTTTGGTCAAGGAGGGAGTCTTGGTGAGTTCTGAAAATTTCTTCACTGCGATGGTGACATATCAGAATGCTGCTTATGGAGCTCGAAATCCAGAGCCCTGGGCCTCATCTCAGACCCACTGAAGGGCAAGATCTCCGGCCAATGAATACCCTCACAGGTGCCTCTGCCACACAGCAGGCCGAGAACCACTTTTCTAAACAAGTCTGGTCACTCTTGTGAACCCAAAAATATCCGAGACAGGCCTCAGTCAATTTATTTTTATTTTTTTTATTTATTTTTGAGACAGAGTTTTGCTCTTTTTGCCCAGGCTGGAGTGCAATGGTGCAATACCGGCTCACTGCAACCTGCGCCTCCCAGGTTCAAGTGATTCTCCTGCTTCAGCCTCCTAAGTAGCTGGGATTACAGGCGCCTGCCACCATGCCTGGGTAATTTTGTATTTTTAGTAGAGATGAGGTTTCACCCTGTTGGCCAGGCTGGTCTCCTGACCTCAAGTGATCCACTCGCCTCAGTCTCGCAAAGTGCTGGAATTACAGACATGAGCCACTGTGCCCGGCCAGGTCTCAGTCAATTTAGAAAGTTTATTTTGCCAAGTTTAAGGATGTGCCCCTGATACAGCCTCAAGAGGTCCTGATGACATGTGCCCAAGGTGGTCAGGGCACAGCTTGGTTGTATACATTGTAGGGAGACATGAGATAGCAATCAATATGTATATGATGCACATTGGCTCGGTCAAGACATCAGTCAATATGTGTAAGATGTATATTGGCTAGGTCTGAAAAGGCGGGACAACTCAAAGCAGAAGCTTCCAGGTCTTAGGTAGATAAGAGACAAAGGATTGCTTTCTTTTGAGTCTATGATCAGCTCTTCACTGAATACATAATTTATAGGAATAGTCACTCACGCCTTAGTCTGGCTCAGTGAAACAATAGGGCAGAGGAAGCAATCAGGTATGCTTTTGCCTCCCGTGAGCAGAGGGAGGACTTTGAGTTACTTAGTTACTTAGTTAGTTATTTTAAGACGAAATTTTACTCTCATTGTCCAGGCTGGAGTGCAATGGCGCGATCTTGGCTCACTGCAACCTCCACCTCCTGGGTTCAAGCAGTTCTCCTGCCTCAGCCTCCCAAGTAGCCGGGATTACAAGCATGTGCCACCACGCCCGGCTAATTTTCGTATTTTTAGTAGAGATGGGGTTTCGCCATGTTGGTCAGGCTGGTCTTGAACTCCTGACCTCAGGTGATCCACCTGCCTTGGCCTCCCAAAGTGCTGGGATTACAGGTGTGAACCACCGCGCCTGGCCATACTTTGAGTTTTGTCTGTCTTTTCCCCACAAGGAATTTCCTTATCGGCGAATCGTGAAGGAAGAATGTGACTTTTTATCTTTGTAGTTTCGTTATTTAGAAATAAAATGGGCCGGGCATGGTGGCTCAAGCCTGTAGTTCCAGCACTTTGGGAGGCCAAGACGGGCGGATCATGAGGTCAGGAGATTGAGACCATCCTGGCTAACACAGTGAAACCCCATCGCTACTAAAAAAAAAAAAAACAAAAAACAAAAAACAAAAAACAAAAAACTAGCTGGGTGAGGTGGTGGGCACCTGTAGTCCCAGCTACTCAGGAGGGTGAGGCAGGAGAATGGTGTAAACCCGGGAGGCGGAGCTTGCAGCGAGCTGGGATCCGGCCACTGCACTCCAGCCTGGGCGACGGAGCGAGACTCCGTCTCAAAAAAAAAAAAAAAGAAATAAAATGGGAGGCAGGTTTGTGTAGTTCCCAGCTTGACTTTTCCCTCCAGCTTAGTGATTTTGGGGTCCTGAGATTTATTTTCCTTTCACACTCTACATAAGAATAGTTTCTAAAGTCCAACCCTTAGGAACCCAAGATTCACCACAAACCCCTGAGAGAGAGAATGTGGCTCACCGCTGGGACTGGGGAGGAGAGCTGGATGGGAAGTGCTGTGGGGAAATGCCTTTCCCACGTCAGATTCTTCATGCTACGCTCTGTTTAAGGCTTGGTGTAAATGACGGAAACGACTCCTCATTCACTGGGTGAGGATTATCCTGAAGGGTGGACATTCCCGGACAACAGCAGAGATGACAGTCCTTGACATTGTGTCCTCCAGTGACAAATCGTCACCATGATGATGAATCCAGGAGTCATCAAGTCCAGCAACTCTTGAGGAAAAAAAATACAGGCTCCTCTCTGTGTTCAACGTCCACCCAGCAGTGCAGGGACAAGCTCCCAGGCTGTAGCTTCTCAGCCTCCATAAGCCCCACTTCCCTTCCTTGCTAGGAACAATGAGATTCCCCAGTTCTGCATAAAACACTATGCAAATGATACTTCATTGGCTCCCATGCCAACCCCAGGACTGCCACTCTCAGCCCCTCCTGTATGTTGCAGAACTGTAGAGAAGACGGGAACACGGGGGCCATAAGAAATGGAAGAAGGCCTTTGCTGTGCATTCCTGCTGCCCGAGCACTGTTCAGAGGAGCAGACAAAGGATGAAATCAACGCATGCTTCACAGAAAGGCAAACAGAAGTGCGAACCCCTTAAGGGTACACAGCTGGAAAGTGCTACATGTTCAATTCCAGATTCATTTATTCCGGGATGGCATTCCTCTGCTTCTCTGGCAGAGGAATGAGCAGGGGTCAGCTGGCATTCGTGAAGGGCACAGTGCAGCACATCTCCCAGAACTGCAGAGCACCAGGGCATGTTACTGAGGGCAGAAACAGAGACCCTTGGATTCAAGAAAAATCACTCTATGAAAAGGAGCAGAGAAGCACCTGCAAGAGTGATTTCATTTCCTGGAATCTCCCTTCCCTAACCCCAGACCTGAATCCACAAGTCTGCACGGCAGTCAGCTTTCTAGATTGTCTCAGAATATGGTGAGATTTTCTAAAGTAGACAAAATATTAGTAAAGGAAAGAGACTAACGTAGATTGAAAGCCCGTCTGTGCCAGACACTGTGCCGGGCTCTCTGCACTGTTTCTATGGGCCGCTGCTTTAGCTGATGCATCTACTGTGTCTGAAGGTCAAGGACATCCTGATGTTGCAAATAGGTTTTGCAGTTGAATGGGTCTTCCACAATTAATCCAGCTTTACATGTAGTTTGTAATGTTTTTTTCTTATTTTCTTTCTAGCCTGAAAATCTCCTGTACTACAGTCAAGATGAGGAGTCCAAAATCATGATCAGTGACTTTGGATTGTCAAAAATGGAGGGCAAAGGAGACGTGATGTCCACTGCCTGTGGAACTCCAGGCTATGTTGGTAAGGACAGTGCGTGTGCACACATGTGCCCGTGCGTGTGTGATGTTCTCATATGTGGTGTCATCACGTGTCAACTCATCAGTTGTCTGAAGCATATGAGCTTGGCATGTAATCACAGCTGCCTTCACTTCCCTTGGGGGAAAGAATAAAAAGATTGAGGGATACTGGAATGAATGATTCATAGCAGGGAAGTGATTTCCCCTGAAAACTTTTGCTCAGTTGGGTAGAAATCCCATTTGATTTGGTTGTGGGCCTGCCGGGAGGCTGGGAGTTAATTTGGATGAATCCCAGATTCCATTTCCAGAGATCCTGCCTGCATCTGTTTCTGAGTGATTTACAGTGAGACACTGAGATTAACAGTAAGTTGCACACATAAGAAAACATTCCAATTGCTGAGATAGGAACAGTGATGGAGGAACCTGGTTCAGACCTTGACCAAGTCACTCTCATCTATCAGTCAACCCTGATCTGTACTATGATGCTAGGCATTCAAGTTTTTCCCTAAATCCCAACCCCCAGTTCTTTGTACTAAACATCCAAAATGCAGAGAAGACTACTGACAGATCTGAACACTTGGATTCTGGTGTTCATCTTTTGACTTCTGGGGTCCTGGAGAAACGCCATTAGAATACTTGTGACTGTTCTGAGACCTTCACTGACATCAGTGTATTCATTCATTCATTCATTCAGCAAATGTATGTAAAGTTGCTACTATGTACCTGGCACCGGGGTTAAGGCAGTGAATGACACAGACACGGTGCCTGCCCTCATAGAGCTTACGTTTTAGTTGAACAAATAAGCAAACGGGGCCATTTCAGATCATAAGTGCTACGAAGAAACTAAACCTGGGGGCCTGCCATGGAGTGACAAGGAATCAGGACTGGGCTGAGAGGACAGGGAGAAGACCTGGGCCTTGGTCTCAGTGGCAAGAAGAAGCCAGCCATGTGGGAGTTACAGGATAGCATCCCAGGAAGAGTAACCAGTTTGTGTGAAAGCCCAAAGGCTGGGAGATGGTATGAGCTAGGGACGTCTGAGAGCAAGAAAAAAGATGAGGTTGGAAAAGAGTTATGGAAAATGGAGTCTGAGGCTGAATTTTTTTTTTTTTTGAGACGGGGTGTGGTAGGGTACTGAATCTAGCTCTGTCGCAAGGTTGGAGTGCATTGGCGCAATGTTGGCTCACTGCAACCTCCGCTTCCTGGGTTCAAGTGAGTCTCCTGCCTCAGCCTCCCGAGTAGCTGGGATTACAGGCGCCTGCCACCATGTCCGGCTAATTTTTGTATTTTTAGTAGAGACAGGGTTTTGCCATGTTGGCCAGGCTGATCTCAAACTCCTGACCTCAGGTGATCCGCCCGCCTCAGCCTCCCAAAGTGCTAGGATTACAGGCATGAGCCACCGCACCTGACTGAAGCTAAGTTCTTGTCATGCAAAGTGCGGTGACCTTTCTTCGTGAGAACAGCCGGTGAACCCACCTGAGAGAGGAGGTATGTTATGTGACCAGCATCATCCCTGTGGGTCTTTGGGGACATCCACAGAACCTTCCCAGGCAGGCCGAGGAGAGCTGGCCTGAAACTAAAGGGGTTACAAGGGGCATTGCGGGAAACTCCAGATGACCTTGGGGCCACTTTGTGGCCTTTCAAGTTCTTGCATATAATTACAGAGCCATGTCAAGCTCGCGTGTCACAGCTGTTCATTTTCAGAGTAACTCAGAGGAGGAAAGACAAGACCAGGCTGAGGCGGGTAGAGAACAAAGTTAGGGGAAGGGAAAGAAGCAGCAGAGTTTAGAAGCAGGAAGATGCAGGTGGTGGAAACGTGGCTGGGGAGGAGCTGTGTGGATACCGTCGCAGCAGGGCTCAATTCCCTGGATCGTGTGTATGCAGAAGGCACAGAAGAAGAAGCTGCTCTACTCATTTTTTAAAGGTCCAGTGCACGGCCGGGTGCAGTGGCTCACACCTGTAATCCCAGCACTTTGGGAGGCCAAGGCGGGTGGGTCAGTTGAGTCCAGGAATTCAAGATCAGTCTGGCCAACATGGCAAAACCCCATCTCTACTAAAAATACAAAAATTAGCCGGGCATGATGGCGCACGCCTGTAGTCCCAGCTACCTGGGAGGCTGAGGCAAGAGAATCGGTTGAACCTGGGGGCGAAAGTTGCAGTGGGGCTGAGATTGTGCCACTACACTCCAGCCTGGGTGACAGAGCGAGACCCTGTCTCAAAAAACAAACAAACAAACAAACAAAAGCCTGTGCAGGCTTTGATAGAGATTAACAGCATGGTCAGCAATCGTCTCTTTTAGGATAGTGTGATAATGGTTGCAGGAATAGCCTGGTCCCTGGAGGGGGAACATGTGCCTGGGGTAGCAACGGGAGGAAAGAGTGTGTGTGCTATACACATGGAATTTCTCCAGCTCAGTCTGAGCCATCAGGGAAGCCATGAATACATGAGGCGAGACAAGCTGAGTGGGGAGAGCCTGTTCCAACTACCCAGAATCCCAGACATTAGATAATGAAAAGGTCCGTTAGTTCTTGGTGCTGGTCCTCTTTTCAGCTGTCTCCCCGGGTGAGAAGATGCTATTACTGTGACCTGCCCAGCTGTTCCCTTCAGGAAGTTGACTCTTGGGCTGTGATTTAAATGCTCTGACAGCCAGTGAAGGCCCCCAGCTACGTATGCATCACGTGCTTCTCAGGTTTGGCTGGAAAACTCCAGCACTTTCTAAATTGAGTTTTACTTCTCTGTGTTTTGGCAAAGCCCACGGAATGGCAGTTTTTCTGCCATTCTAAGTGGCTGCCGTCTGCGGGGTCTCGGTCTGTTGATTGCTGTGTCTGGCGCTGATGAGTCAGGAATGGTGTTGAGAAGAATCTGTTGCTCTTGCTACTCTAAATGACAGCCAGTGGGAGCCATTGGCTATTGATGTTGTGAGATACCAGGTTGTCCTGGAGGAGGCTGGGGGAGAGGAGACTGTAGCAGTGGCGCTCTTCTGTTGGTTTGTGTTGACTGAGCACTGAAACTCCACCAAGAGAGTGCCTCTGGAGTGAGTCTTGTGGAGGGGACACAACTTCAGAGGAGGGAAGGGGCTGCTTTGAAGAGCTTGTGTCTAGAGGACATCCCTTAGGCAGTTACCAGCTGAACTTGGGCTGTTTCCTCCCTTGTCTGCGTGGCAAGCTCCTATTCAGCCGCCAAAGCCCAATTTAAATGTTACCTCCTTTGACTGCTTTCATATCACCTTGTCCTGTCCTTTGACATCCTGGTTCTTTCTATGACCCTTTTCTCGTCATGGTCTGATCACATTTGCATTAGGGTTCATATCAATCTGTGTCTCTCATTGCACTGTGAGTCTCATTAAATCTTTGTGCAGACACTACTGCATTTAGTAAAAACACAGCTCATGAATCTTAGCCATGTTTTCTTTCTCTCTTCCCGTTCCATTCACGCAGCATGCATTTATTGAGTTCCTGCTGTGTACTGTGTGCAGTCGTCCCATGGTATCCACGGGGACTGGGTTCCAAGATACTCCACACCCTGCAGATACCAGCATCCTCAGATGGTTGAGTTCCTCATGTGAAATGGCGTAGTATTTGCATGTGACCTAGGCGTGGCCTCTGTGTACCCTCGTCGCTAGATTACTTATAATATCTGATGCAATGTAAATGCTGTGGAAATAGTTGTCATAGGTATTATTTTTATTTGTATTACCTTTATTGTTTTTTCAAATATTTTTGATCTGTGGATCCACACATTTTGAATCCATGGATATGAGGGCCAAGTGTACAGTGTTTGGTCTGAGAATACAAATATGGGCCGGGCACAGTGGCTCACGCCTATAATCCCAGCTCCTTGGGAGGCCACGGCAGGCTGATCACCTGAGGTCAGGAGTTCCAGACCAGCCTGGCCAATATGGTGAAACCCCATCTCTACTAAAAATACAAAAAATCAGCCAGGCAAGGTGGCGGGCGCCTGTAATCCCAGCTACTCAGGAGGCTGAGGCAGGAGGATTGCTTAAACCTGGGAGGCAGAGGTTGTAGTGAGCCGAGATTGCGCCATTGCACTCCAGTCTGGGCAACAGAGTGAGACTCCATCTCAAAAAAAAAAAAAGAATACAAATGTGAATAAGGTACAAACTCTGATCTCAAAACATTCGGCAGTATTGTGAGAGAGAAAGCAAACGGGTCAGCTTAATGTATGCTCAGGGCTACATCATTCAGCCCTTCAAGAATTATTTATTTGTTGTCTGCCTTCTGTTCTGGGCACTGGGTGTGTACATCAATAGAAATAGAAGAAAAAAAGATAAAAATCCCCTCCCTAGTGGCACTTACATCTGAGTGGGAGAGACATGGGATATAAAGCAAATGTTGATAGCCAAGTTCATTCATGTGTTAGGTGGCCTTAATACTATGGAGAAAAGTGAAGCAGAAAAGATGATAAGAAGTGCATGTGTTCACAGGGTGGTGGCAATGTTAACTACAGTGTGCAGGCAGCCCTCACTAAGAGGGTGGCCGTGGGTAAAGATTTGATAGGAGCAAGAGAACTCACCATACAAGTATCTGGAGGGCATTCCAGGCGCAGTGCAGAGGCCTGAAGGCAGGAGCATGTGGGCAAGCGGCAGGGAGCAGAGGGAGCAGGAAGGAGAGGAATAGGAGAGGCAGTCGGAGAAGTCCTGAGCAGGGGTATGTGGACCAGGACTTGGAAATCGTTGTATAGACTTCAGCTTTTACTCGGTGATAGGATGCCGTCCAGAGGCTTCTGTGTTAAGGGAGTGACACATTGTTTTTAACGGATCCCTCTAGGACAGGGGTTCCTAACCCCCGGGCCTTGGACCGATACTGATTCAGGGCCTGTTAGGAACCGAGCCGCACAGCAGGAAGTGAGAGTCTGGCTGGCGAGCATTCCTGCCTGAGCTCCACCTCCTATCAGATCAGCGGCAGTAGCTTCTCATAGGAGCTCGAACCCTATTGTTAGCTGGGCCTGCAAGGAATCTAGGTTGCGGACTCCTTTTGAGACCCCTAATGCCTGATGATCTGAGGTGGAACAATTTCATCCTGAAACCATCCCCAGTCCCATATCCATGAAACATTTGTCTTCCATGAAACTGGTCCTTTGTGCCAAAAAAGGTGGGGATTGCTGCTCTAGGACACAAGCTGGGATCAGGATAGATAGCGAGGGCGGGGTGGAGGAAGGAGGCCGTGGGAAGACTCTGGCGTTGATCCGGTGAGACCATGAGAAGCCTCAGGCATTGATCAGCAAGGGTTTAGTCCAGATTGGTTGCAGCAGAAGTGACAAGAAGCTATCAGATGTCAGGTATATTTCAAAGGCACTGTCCTCAAGGTTTTCTGAAAGGTTGAAAGTAGGGTTTGAGAGAAAGAGAGAAGGCATGGATAATTCAGAGGTTTTTGGGCCTGAGTGCCCGAGGAGGATGCAGTTGTCTTTACTGGAGGTGGAAGAGCCTGTGGGATGAATAGATTGCAGAGGCCTTAGGACGAGCTTGGTTTCAGTTTGTTAAAGTTGACTAGGCCAAGAGGGCAGTTGGAACGTGACCGTGGAACTATGCGCAGTTGATTCTCGCTATTCACAGTCATCATGTTCTATATAGAAAAAAGCTGAAAGCACTGAATTAATCAATACTGAACCATTGCTCCTAAGGGAAACACAGGCTGGGTTCCTGTGAGCCTCTGGTCACGTTTTCATCAACCGATCAGTACAACCTTTTCAGAGTGTGTGTTTCTGTTTAAAGACACCTTATTGAATATGTGTTGTTGGATCATTAGCCTCGATGTGCAGCCCACAGCACCGTAACTCCCGCCTGAGGGAAGCTTCTCTAACCCACCGATTTTCTCTGAAAGGCACGTCACAGCCTCTTTGCTGTTAGGAAAGCTAGACAGACTTCAGCACTATGCTTGGGGCTGTTGTAAACGGGGAGATCTCCAACAAAACCCAAAAATGTGAAAAACATGACACCAAATGGAGAGGGTGAGAAAAGACCCTTGTTTACAGTCTGAGCTGAAACATGGAGGAGGACCGCCTCATTCCGCCTCAGCTTGAAACTTGCGCATCGGGCAACTCAAGTCTTTGGTCGCTCTACACATGTCCACAAATGACCACAAAGTATTGATTTGGGGGTTGTGAATAACTTTTAGCCAGTAGGCACATTTGCAGATACAGAATCCTTGAGTAATGAGGATCAACTAGATTTGGGAGATGTTAATTTATGGCTGCGTTTTAAAGCCGTGAACCAGGATAGGCAATGAAGGAGAGGAAAGGTCCCAGGGCCGAGTCCTGGGGACGTCAGGGTGGAGAGGTCAGGAGGACAAGCTGGAGCCCACAGAGGAGACCAAGACAGAGAAGGGGCAGTGGGTGAAGTAGAAAGAGCGCTGGCAGAGAGTGGCGTGCTCCCCGTCACCACATGGAGAAAGTGCTCCATGCAGAAAGTATCACATGTCAGTTGCTGCTACTGAGTCAAGTAAGATGAGGATTTGGTTAAACTTTTTTTTTTTTTTTTTTTTTTTTTGAGATGGAGTCTTGCTCTCGTTGCCCAGGCTGGAGTGCAATGGCACGATCTCAGCTCACTGCAACCTCTGCCTCCTGGGTTCAAGCAATTGTCCTGCCTCAGCCTCCCAAGTAGCTGGGATTACAGGCATGTGCCACCACGCCTGGCTAATTTTGTATTTTTATAAGAGATGGGTTTTCTCCCATATTGGTCAGGCTGGTCTCGAACTTCCAACCTCAGGTGATCCAGCCGCCTCGACCTTCCAAAGTGCTGGGATTACAGGTATGAGCCACCATTCCTGACCCTGGTTGAACTATTAATTAAGTGTGGTAGCACTGTGGTCAGAGGAATGGCAGGAAGAAGGCAAAACGGGTCTTGGTAAGTACACCAGCCTGGTGTCCGCCGTGGGGCTCACCCCAGCCACTCACCTCCTTCACCAGCCATGGCTTCTCCAGCCACTCACCTCCTTCACCAGCCATGGCTTCTCCAGCCACTCACCTCCTTCACCAGCCATGGCTTCTCCCTGCAAGGCTCTTGGGGCACCATTTTGAGTCTTGAGCAAAGAAACTGCAGCTCCATCCCTGCTGGAAAGTTTTCCATTTGAACAGAGCAGAGCCCAGCCCCATTTGGCAGCTGCGAGGAAGGAGGGAGAGAGCTGGCACGTCTGATTCAGGGACCACATTATCCCCTGGGCCCAAGCCAGGGGCCGCAGGTTGCTGTCTGCTCCCGGCCTAGCATGGTGTCTTTGTATTTTGAAAGAAATATGTGAATACAGATGAGGAACATCCATGCCCCCCAGGGCAATCTATAGGTTTATAGTTTGAGTTCAGACTTTTGATAGGTAGAAGTGTTGGTTTCAATTTGTGAATCACCATTTTATTATTATCTAAGTGACTATTCAGCTGAATAGTTAATTCTGCCAACATGAAGCTATTACTTCAATTTAAATGAGCTCTCTAACAATGAAACCGAAAATGGTGCCTTTTCCCCAAGTATCCCAATGCACAGGGTGCCTTAGGAGGAGGCAGGAGGACTATGAGCACTTTGAACTTCACCCTTTGACATGTGGCGGCTGCCTGGATCATACACACCCTTCGCAAGGACCGTGGCCTGTGGAGGCGGCGCATCACTTCACTGATAGCGGGAGATGGTGGGCACTCCCATCCGTATCACTGGATTGTGGGCAGCTCATAGGGCTGGCTCTGCCAACACCCACAGGTTCTCCAGTAGACTGTGGCAGATGGGCCATACAGATTCAGGTGAGGCAGTGTATTTCAGAAGCAACATTAAAATACAGGTATGAAAGCTGGGCACATTGGCTCATGCCTGTAATCCCAGCTCCTTGGGAGGCCAGGGTGAGAGGATCAACTGAGTCCAGGAGTTTAAGACCAGCCTGGACAACATAGTAAGACCCCTATCTCTTTTAAAAAATAGTAGCTGGGTGTGGTGGCACACACTTGTAGTCCCAGCTATTCAGGAGGCTGATACAGGAGGATCCCTCGAGCCCAGGACTCTGAGGCCACAGCAAACTATGAGCACACCACAGCACTCCAGCCTGGGCAACAGAGTGAGACACCATCTCTAAAAAATACAGGAATGAGAGGGATCATTAAGGGTTGCAATGGCCAGGGGAAAACTCCTGGAAGACGTGGATTTGAAGGAAGGGTAGGACTTGAGCAAAAGCAAGGAGAGTCACAGGTGCAGCGCAGGCAGGGGGAGCAGAGGCCCAGAGTCACGGGCTCCTTCTTGGAGGATCTGGGAGAAATGAACAGACTGACTGGGCTTGGAGAGAGGCCTGGTGGAATTGTACTTGGTGATGATTGAGGAGAAATGATGGGCCCATCTGGTAGAAAGTGGCTCCTTGGGAGACCGTGGTGGCTGTCAGTATGGTATTGACCGGGATTGGGAGTCCACTTAATTAAGTCAAGTGTAACATTCCCCTTGGTCTCAGCAATAAAAGTCAGAGCTAAGGAAGTTAGTAAAATTATGTATATTGCCTGCTCAGCTGTGTTAATTAAAATACCTGAATCACCGAACATCAGTAGTAAGTGACAGAAAACATCCATATCAATCACGTAATTGATGAGACAGATGATAAACTTCTATTTGGTGGAGGACGGCCTGTTTGCCATCTTTATCTTTTCTTTTTTTTAAGAGACAGGGTCTCGCTGTGTCCCCCAGGCTGGAGTGTAGTGGCATGATCATAGCTCACTGCAGCCTCGATCCCCCTGGCTCAGCTGATCCTCCCACCTCAGCCTCCTGCAGAGCTGGGACTACACGTGCACACCACCACACCTGGCTAATTTAAAATTGTTTTTATAGAGACAGGGTCTCACTTTGTTGCTCAGGCTGGTCTTGAACTCCTGGACTCAAGTGATCCTCCAGCCTCATCCTCCCAAAGTGCTGAGATTACAGATATTAGCCACTGTGCCTAGTTGAGATTGTTTTTTTGGAGCCTTATTCAGTGACAGTTCACCACCTAGCAATATTTTATGTGGAGTGCACAACCACAGCCACACTATTCCATTACGGATGTCACTCAGAAATAAGAAAGAACATTTACAGCTGGTCCATCGTTCTGTCTAGAAGCAGAACTGCACCTTGATGCTTTAGATGGTGGCTGACTGTTACGTTCCTGAGGCTGTCGGGGAAGAAATCATTCATTTCCTTCTGGAACTTAGTTGCAGTGTTGGCTGCAAGGCCACGATAGACATCTTTGGTCTAGCTCGGTCTTAACTTGCCTAAAATAGTTTAAACGTGTTTCGTCTTGTTCTTCTCTAAAAAGAGATGGAGAACAGTTGGTCAACATTCTCGATGTATTTTTTCACTGAGTTAGAGGATTGGTGTTAATTCAGGGATCACTGCACTTCTAGAAGTTGATGTGGGGCTGGGGATTATGATGAGCTCTTGGAAACCAGGGGTTCCAGCCAGCACAGTGTTGGGGCGAGGACCTCTGTCCTCCTAGCTGCCCAGCCTATAGTTGGTGGCAGTCACAGCAGAGGACTTGAATGTAAGCGTCTTCCTTTGTCTGCCATTGGTTAGATATGAAGGAGGCCTGTGCCTTTCACTTAAACTTGGGGATTCTCAGTTTCTTGTATATAAAATGTGCTGGGCTAAACATCTCCTGTGTTTTTTTTTTTTTCTGGTTTGAACATTGTACGTTTCTATAGACTTGTGATTTGGTATCCTTTAAGTATGTAAATATCTACGTGTCAAGGATACTGGCCATCATTTTTCCCATCTTCACTCCCAACAGCCAAGAAGAAGGATTCAGCCGACCGACCTCCTCACCTTCTGTCTTCTGAGTGGTCTCGATTCTTGTCATCTTTCCCCACAGCGCCTCTGTTCCCAGTCCTTTCATCTCCACTCCTCTACATGGCTGCTCCCCAGCAGAGCTTGCTTTTTATTTGTTTCTCACTTAAATACCATATTTTGGTCCGTGACTGTAAGCATTACATCATTGTTCCCATCCTTTCCGACTGTTAGTGTCGAAACAGGGTTTTATGTAAGTGAGAAATTGTCACACAGGGTACAGATGAGTAGGCGGAACATCCAGATGAGAATTTTCTCTCTGTCTCAACAGCTACTCGGTGACAGCCCGCAGTGAACATTTTATCACACCGTGGGTTGCAGCCAGACCTCCTGTGTCAGAGAGGACAGGGCCCCTTAAGTGGGGAGACTTGTAGGGCCTGCTCGTCTTCATGGACCTGACTCATTGCATGTGGGCAACGTAAACCCAGCCCAGCTTTGAGGAGCCCCATCCCACACATGGCAGCCCCACCGAGTCACTCTGAACACGGTGTTTTTAAGGCGCTTGTCTTCCATCTGGAATGCTTCTTTAGATACTTGATGTGGGCTGGAGGTCACGTTTTGTCGTCGTGGGAAAGAGGGGGATGGCAGCATCGTGTAGCTCCATTTTTTTCTTTGTCTTGATTAAAAACCAAAACCCTGGAATGACTATAGCAGTCTTCTTAATCAGATTTCACAAGAAAGGCTTGACTTCAGTACAGAGCCGGCGTCGTGTCGTGATCACACACCAGGTAGGCCCCCATGGGAGGCCCTAGAAGGGCCGCACAGCAGTGCCATTTGTGGCCACTTTGCTTTGAAATGCCTTCCTTGGCACAGTTGACTTCCTCCATCCTGCGGAGTTCCAAGGCCCTCCCACATTTCAAAAGCCCAGCGGCCCCAGCTTCTACTCCCTCCCCGTTCCTTAGCCTCACTCCTCCGTGATTGGCTTTGGGAACTTTTGAACAGCAGCCCTTGCTCGATGAGAATGGTAATTACATACCAGTATGGTGCTTTCATGGGGACTGCTCATGCCTGTGGTGAAACTCGAGGCTACTGGAAAAATCAGGGTAAGCTGCTCTTTGGCAATACTTTTTTTTTTTGAAACGGAGTCTCACTGTGTTGCCCAGGCTGGCATGCGGTAGCACGATCTCAGCTCACTGCAACCTCTGCCTCCCAGGTCCAAGCGATTCTCCTGCCTCATCCTCCCAAGAACCTGGGATTACAGGCATGCACCACTGCACCTGACTTTTACATTTTTAGTAGAGACAGGGTTTCACCCTGTTGGCCAGGCTGGTCTCAAACTCCTGACCTCAGGTGATCTGCCGGGCTCGGCTTCCCAAAGTGCTGGGATTACAGGCATGAGCCACCATACCTGGCCTGGTGAGATGATTATTTATTTATTTACTTATTTATTTATTGCCATCCTGATCTGTTGCTAGAGGCAATACATTCCTCATGAATGACAGCTCTAGGTGAAGGATAATGGAGACTAGAGGAGGAGGCTATACCAACAGAAAGATGGCAGCTGTCCCAGAAGCCTTCCGCTCATCTTCCGTGACTTTGGGCAGAAGACAAACTTTAGGCAGAGAAGGATCCTGTGTTTCAACCTGATTTTTACTTGCCAACAGTCTGGATTGCAATACTAGAAACCCAGGTGAAGCAACAGCTGTTTATTAAGATGCTCCTGGTAAAAGTCCCTCATCGTCTAATTTTTTCTTTTTTAATTCCCCTGCTGCTGCAAATTCTGCTACTGACAGGAAGCCAACCTGACCAAGCACATTCAGTATTACCTCCTTGTCTTGATGTCATTCTTACTGAGGCCAAATCCTCCCCTGAAATGTATGCCTGGGGTTCTAACAACACGAAGCTTAATTTTATTTTTCCTGATCTTTAAGTTCCATTTAGCATCTCTGAAAAGGCCACTGCTGGGTAGAAATGTCATCTTTCTCTCTCACTGCTTGAAAGAAATCTTCTCGCCGGGCGCGGTGGCTCAAGCCTGTAATCCCAGTACTTTGGGAGGCCGAGACGGGTGGATCACGAGGTCAGGAGTTCGAGACCATCCTGGCTAACACGGTGAAACCCCGTCTCTACTAAAAAACACAAAAAAAAGCTAGCCGGGCGAGGTAGCTGGCGCCTGTAGTCCCAGCTACTCGGGAGGCTGAGGCAGGAGAATGGCATAAACCCGGGAGGCAGAGCTTGCAGTGAGCTGAGATCCGGCCACTGCACTCCAGCCTGGGCGACAGAGCGAGACTCCGTCTCAAAAAAAAAGAAAGAAATCTTCTCACCTCTTCTCTGATACGCAGTAAAGAGGTGTCTGATCACAAACTCTTAGAAACTCGATTGCAGTTTGATTTAGTAGCCGGTGTTCCCTCCCCCACCAGCAGGGGAGCATTGCTTCTTCCCACTTCCTGGTGGAAGTTTCTCAAAGACTGGAAGACCAGCTGTGATCCGAGCATCTAGCCCTGGACACAGATACCTCCTGGCGTTGTTTACAATAAGGGGCCACATGCAGCTCTTCCAAGTTGAGCTCCAGTTCATTTCCTTGCAGGCGTAACTCTAGGACAGAGTGGCAGGTGCCCATCAAGACAGGAAACTGAGGCGTAGGTGAGATAACGAATCCTGTAGTTTACCATGGCACAGAGCCGAGTCTATAATCCTGTCCTCTGATTCCATACTGGATCTGAAATAACAGACTTGTATTTAGAGTAAATTCAGTATTTTCAGTTTTTTGGTTTTTGTTTTTTGGTTTTTTTTTTTTGAGACAGAGTCTTGCTCTGTCACACAGGCTAGGGTGCAGTGGCGCAATCTTGGCTCACTGCAGCCTCCACCTCCTCAGTCCAAGCAATTCTCCTGCCTCAGCCTCCCAAGTAGCTGGGGCTACAGGTATGCGCCACCACGCCTGCCTAATTTTTGTATTTTTAGTAGAGACGGGGTTTCACCATGTTGGCCAGGCTGGTCTCGAACTCCTGACCTCAAGTGATCCGCCTCCCAAAGTGCTGGGATTGCAGGCGTGAGCCACCATGCGCCCAGCCTGGTTCTGCACTGTTGACTTTTAACTTCTGGCATCAAGGAGTGCCCCTGTCCCCAGCAGGCTGCTCCCTCCTGATATCACCATCCTCTGCCCACTGGAGAGGTTGTGTGTGAAGGACAGAGAGGAGAAGCCACACAGACATCCATGGATGTGAACAAAGCACCCTGGACGTGGGTGTCCTGGAAGGGTGAGGGCTTCACCGTTTCCTCCACCCTCTCAGCAGAAACTGCTTCTTGGCACGTCCTCGGGACTCGGGAAAGGGAAAATTCTTCTCTACTTCAGAAGATTGATTACGGCGAACCCCACACCCACAAGACAGCTGCTGTCTTAGTTTTCAGTCCACTTGGTTACGCCTTGTTCTTCTCTCTCCTTTGGTAAGGAAAATGGGCAATTTAATTGTTTTAAAAACAAGATGAAAGGTTTCTGAAACTCTTTTTTTGTTTTTTTGAAGTCTCGAGTCTTTCCGTTTGCCAGGAATACTTGCTCTAAATCAATATGAAGTAGCTTGGTTTATAGAAGACGTTTCCCGCAAAGTGGAATTTTCCGTAAGTGGACTAGTGGTGAATCTCACAGTAGTAAATCCAATTATTTTTATTTCTCAACCTAGTTTTATAAAGAGCATGAGTTAATCGTGGTCTCTGCGAAGGACCACATCTGTCCACAGAGGTCTCTGATGGCTCCTGGGACACTCTAGTGAGGCTGAGTGGTTTGCATGGAGCTTAACTTTTATTTACTGGTGTAAACTTAATAAGCCGATGGGATACTCTTTTGTCAGGAATAGCAAAGAAAGCTGAGTTAATAGCACCCAAGATCTGACCAGGAGGAGGTTCTGAGAGATCGTGTAACAAAGTATTTCTTTCTGCCCTTTACCCCTAAACCTCGTAGTCCCGAACTTCCTTGGAGAAAAGTGTTTTTTTTTTTTTTTTTTTGAAATGGAGTTTCACTCTTGTTGCCCAGGCTGGAGTGCAGTGGCAGTCTTGGCTCACCGCAACCTCCGCCTCCCAGGTTCAAGCGATTCTCTTGCCTCAGCCTTCAGAGTAGCTGGAATTACAGGCACCTTCCACCATGTCCAGCTAATTTTTGTATTTTTAGTAGAGACGGGATTTCACCATGTTGGTCAGGCTGGTCTTGAACTCCTGACCTCAGGTGATTCACCCTCCTTGGCCTCCCAAAGTGCTGGGATTACAGGCGTGAGCCACCGCACCTGGCAGAGAAAAGGTCTTAAAGGGAGAGTAACGTGAGGTACAAACACATTCACACACTGAGAGTTAGGGTGAATTCTGCCTCTTCTCTCCTCAAAGGTCCTGTATGAAATCATGTGTTCATGGAAAGGTATTTGGCAACTGCTCTTGCTTTTACCTAATACAGGTACTTGCCAATTGGCAGTAGCTTCTATTCCCAAATTCATTTGTTCCCCACCCCTGCCCATCCTGTGTTATTTTTTCTTGTACCTACTCACCAAAAATATTTCAGGCAGCAAAGTTGACTTGTAGCCCAGTTGTGTGGAATTTGGAAGACATTTTTCCGTAGAAATAATGGTGTGTGGCAACTAGGTTGGGTTCAGTTGAATCAACAAGTGCCGACCAATCAGGACATACAGAGACGAGAGCTCTGTCCTGCCCTGCAGCAGCGTGAAGTCCGATTTGACAGGGGGATTTATGCAGCAGTAAAGGGACATTGGAGGTACAGAGGGAGTCACAGGAGGCCATTGTGTTACAGGATTGTGGTGAATGCACCCGGGAACCCACCCATTGTGCCCAATGTGTGTCAACTGAGTACAGCCGCCCCCACGCTAGCCCCACTCTCTGCAGCTCCAAAATGCTGGCTTTGGGCAAGCCTAAGGGATATCGTGAAGGCTGGACCTGCCGACTGGCTTGTGTAGGTCCCTTTCAATACCTCCCGGGGAGTGGGTTTCCCTACAGCCACTGACAGAGCCCCCAGGGACTTTGCCATGTCATTTGAGAGGATGTCCCTTCTGTCATGGCTGGGCCAGGAGAATTGGCCCTTTCCTGCTTTTTATGGAGGCTGGGGACCATCTTACACAAGCCATGGAGCCTTTCAGTGACTGCCTGTCTTTGTCAGTGGCTCCAAATAAGCAAGAACTCAAAGCATCCCTCTTGCAGGAGGCATGGGAGCAGCAAGGAGTCATTATCAGGTTCCCGCATCACACTTGAATTCTGGTGCTTGTGATTAGAAAAGAATACTATTTTTCCTTGACTACGAAGCTGTCGGGTATCTCCAGGCAGCATTGGCCAGGAGATGGAACTGTGGCTGCATAGTTCAGAGCCCTCATCACTTTCCGAGGTCCCAGAGGGACCGTGCTTAGCACCTCCTGGGTGTGGAAGCTCGTTGGTCTTCTGCAGGTTTGAAAGTTGGACGCTGTGATTTTTTGGAATTACAACAGAGTTCTTGCCACGCGGCATAAGTCTGGTAATATAATACTGGACGGTTCGGCTGGTTTTCAGGCAGGAAAACTGGCGTCTGAAAAGATCAGAGTGAGAAGTGGACTCTCTCAGGGCTATGTGCCTCACCACAGCTGAAACAGGAAAATGGGTGGGTGGGGGGCTATGCCAGAAAGGCCAGGTGAATTCAGCAGGTTGGTGAAACAGTACAGCCGACTGCCGATCACAGGAGGCGAGCAGGAGAGAAAACATCCTCTAGGATCTCCACAGTTTGGCCACCATATCAAATTGTCAGGAGGGTTTTGAAATTTGCCTGAGAATGTTATCTTTTCCACAAATTTCTGTGAGATGAAAATAGCTATTTGAAGTGATCTTGGTGGGCTTTTTCAAGCAGTGTTTCAAAGGACCCTTGATTCCAGCAATCACAAGTGAAATTAGAATTTAGGCTATGGGTGTGTGTGCCATTATGCAATTTTAAAAATATTTCATGTTGGTGGAAATGTTATTTCCAAATCAATTTGCTTTGTCTTGTTTGCTGGGTGACATGACACTTCTATCTTCACCCCCTGGGTTTGTTTCCAAGCACAATTAAGACGGTCACCAGAAGACAAATAGTTGACCGTCCTCTCATTGGCTAAAAAATATTTGTATTTTCTTGGTCGATATAACACAGATAAGACACAACACCAAAAAGTGCAAGAAATGTACATTCTTGTTCAAATTCTTGACACAAATATGTACATTTCCATCGCCAGTATTGTCATCCTGATATTTACTTGTTTATAATTTAGAACTTTTCCCCCATAACAACCATGGTGTTATCCAAAACAGAAATCTTATTTATTTATTTATTCATTCATTCATTCATTCATTCATTTATTTATTTTAGAGACAGGGTCTCACTCTGTTACCCAGGCTGGAGTGCAATGGTGCAATCATAGCTCACTGCAACCTCCAACTCTGGGTTCAAGTGATCCTCCTGCCTTAGCCTCCCAGAATGCTGGATTATAGACATGAGCCACTACATGTGGCCCAGGAATCTTTTCTTAACCATATGCTTTATGTCATAAACTTTACCATTTAAGCAGAGTCTCGTGTTCTAAAAATGTTTTAAGTGTAGTTAGTCTGTGGCTTCAAGAATCTAAACATCTCGACTGGGCATGGTGGCTCACGCCTGTAATCCCAGCACTTTGGGAGGCCAAGGCAGGTGGATCACCTGAGGTCAGGAGTTAGAGACCAGCTTGGCCAACATGACAAAACCCCTTCTCTACTAAAAATACAAAAAGTAGTCAGGCATGGTGGCACACATCCGTAATCCCAGCTGCTCGGGAGACTGAGGCAGGAGAATTGCTGGTACCTGGGAGGCAGAGGTTGCAGTGAATTGAGATCGTGCCATTGCACTCCACCCTGGGTGACAGAATGAGATTCCTGCTCAAAGGAAAAAAGAAGAAGAAGAAGAATCTGAACATCTCAAGTAACCTCCAAGCGTAAAAATTAGCCCTTTGCTTTTCCAGCCTGTACATGCCTTGCACAATGGCCCAGTACGTTGACAGATTTGCCAGATTGAGGGTGAAATGTGTCCTGTGCCAGTTTCCCTTGATGTGTGGATTTCTAGAAAAAAACCATGTTCTTTATTCTTTCTTTTTCTGAACAATGGATCATGGCCAGTATGTTCCTCATTCTAACAGATGATGAAGACGAGGAGGAGGTTGTTCTTTTAAAGAATCCTGCCTCCCACCATCCACAATGCTGGAGAACTGTGAGCATAGGGCACTCACGAGAACACAGAGTCCGCACTTCCTAGGCGGGAAGCCTCCTCTGCGGTGGCTGTGGCCTCGTATTCCTGCTGTCTTCCTTGGCTAGGGCATCGGCCAGGTCTTCACTCAGAGGCTGTGTAAGCATCTGTTGGAGGCACCACAGCTTCCTTGTCTGTGCTCCTTTCTCATATATCTGTTGCTTTGGGCTTCTTTCTTTACCCCCTGTGTTTGTTTCCAAGCGCAATTAAGGTCACCAGAAGACAAATAGTTTACCCATCTCTGGTTGGTGCATTGGCTCACTCCTGTAATCCCAGCACTTTGGGAGGCCAAGGCGGGTGGATCACCAGGTCAGGAGTTCAAGACCACCCTGACCAACATGGTGAAACCCCCGTCTCTACTAAAAATACAAAAATTAGCTGGATGTGGTGGTGCATGCCTGTAATCCCAGCTACTTGGAAGGCTGAGGCAGGAGAATGGCTTGAACCTAGGAGGTGGAGGTTGCAGTGAGCTGAGATCACGTCACTGTACTCCAGCCTGGATGGCAGAGTGAGACTCCATCTCAAAAAAAAATTAATAATAATAATGTGTTTTGTTGGTTGATATGACACAGATAAGACACAACACCAAAAAGAACAAGAAATGTACATTCTTGTTCAAATTCTTTTTTTATTATTTTTTTATTTTTATTTTTATATATTTTTTTATTATACTTTAAGTTTTAGGGTACATGTGCATAGCGTGCAGGTTTGTTACATATGTATACTTGTGCCATGTTGGTGTGCTGCACCCATCAACTCGTCAGCACCCATCAATTCATCATTTATATCAGGTATAACTCCCCAATGCAATCCCTCCCCCCTCCCCGCTCCCCATGATAGGCCCCATTGTGTGATGTTCCCCTTCCCGAGTCCAAGTGAGCTCATTGTTCAGTTCCCACCTATGAGTGAGAACATGCGGTGTTTGGTTTTCTGCTCTTGTGATAGTTTGCTAAGAATGATGGTTTCCAGCTGCATTCATGTCTCTACAAAGGACGCAAACTCATCCTTTTTTATGGCTGCATAGTATTCCATGGTGTATATGTGCCACATTTTCTTAATCCAGTCTGTCACTGATGGACATTTGGGTTGATTCCAAGACTTTGCTATTGTGAATAGTGCCGCAATAAACATACGTGTGCATGTGTCTTTGTAGTAGCATAATTTATAATCCTTTGGGTATATACCCAGTAGTGGGATGGCTGGGTCATATGGTACATCTAGTTCTAGATCCTTGAGGAATTGCCATACTCTTTTCCATAATGGTTGAACTAGTTTACAATCCCACCAACAGTGTAAAAGTGTTCCTATTTCTCCACATCCTCTCCAACACCTGTTGTTTCCTGATTTTTTAATGATTGCCATTCTAACTGGTGTGAGATGGTATCTCATTGTGGTTTTGATTTGCATTTCTCTGATGGCGAGTGATGATGAGCATTTTTTCATGTGTCTGTTGGCTATATGAATGTCTTCTTTTGAGAAATGTCTGTTCATATCCTTTCCCCACTTTTGGATGGGGTTGTTTGTTTTTTTCTTGTATATTTGTTTGAGTTCTTTGTAGATTCTGGAAATTAGCCCTTTGTCAGATGAGTAGATTGCAAAAATTTTCTCCCATTCTGTAGGTTGCCTGTTCACTCTGATGGTAGTTTCTTTCGCTGTGCAGAAGCTCTTTAGTTTAATTAGATCCCATTTGTCGATTTTGGCTTTTGCTGCCGTTGCTTTTGGTGTTTTAGACATGAAGTCCTTGCCCATGCCTACGTCCTGAATGGTACTACCTAGATTTTCTTCTAGGGTTTTTATGGTATTAGGTCTAACATTTAAGTCTCTAATCCATCTTGAATTAATCTTCGTATAAGGAGTAAGGAAAGGATCCAGTTTCAGCTTTCTACTTATGGCTAGCCAATTTTCCCAGCATTTTCACGATATTGATTCTTCCTATCCATGAGCATGGTGTGTTCCTCCATTTGTTTGTGTCCTCTTTTATTTCACTGAGCAGTGGTTTGTAATTCTCCTTGAAGAGGTCCTTTACATCCCTTGTAAGTTGGATTCCTAGGTATTTTATTCTCTTTGAAGCAATTGTGAATGGAAGTTCATTCCTGATTTGGCTCTCTGCTTGTCTGTTACTGGTGTATAAGAATGCTTGCGATTTTTGCACATTAATTTTGTATCCTGAGACTTTGCTGAAGTTGCTTATCAGCTTAAGGAGATTTTGGGCTGAGACGATGGGGTTTTCTAAATATACAATCATGTCATCTGCAAACAGGGACAATTTGACTTCTTCTTTTCCTAACTGAATACCCTTGATTTCTTTCTCTTGCCTGATTGCCCTAGCCAGAACTTCCAACACTATGTTGAATAGGAGTGGTGAGAGAGGGCATCCCTGTCTTGTGCCAGTTTTCAAAGGGAATTTTTCCAGTTTTTGCCCATTCAGGATGATATTAGCTGTGGGTTTGTCATAAATAGCTCTTATTATTTTGAGGTACGTTCCATCAATACCGAATTTGTTGAGCGTTTTTAGCATGAAGGGTTGTTGAATTTTGTCAAAAGCCTTTTCTGCATCTATTGAGATAATCATGTGGTTCTTGTCTTTGGTTCTGTTTATATGCTGGATTACGTTGATTGATTTGCGAATGTTGAACCAGCCTTGCATCCCAGGGATGAAGCCCACTTGATCATGGTGGATAAGCTTTTTGATGTGCTGCTGAATCCGGTTTGCCAGTATTTTATTGAGGATTTTTGCATCGATGTTCATCAGGGAGATTGGTCTAAAATTCTCTTTTTTTGTTGTGTCTCTGCCAGGCTTAGGTATCAGGATGATGTTGGCCTCATAAAATGAGTTAGGGAGGATTCCCTCTTTTTCTATTGATTGGAATGGTTTCAGAAGGAATGGTACCAGCTCCTCCTTGTACCTCTGGTAGAATTCAGCTGTGAATCCATCTGGTCCTGGGCTTTTTTTGGTGGGCAGGCTATTAATTGTTGCCTCAATTTCAGAGGCTGCTATTGGTCTATTCAGGGATTCAACTTCTTCCTGGTTTAGTCTTGGAAGAGTGTACGTGTCCAGGAAATTATCCATTTCTTCTAGATTTTCTAGTTGATTTGCGTAGAGGTGTTTATAGTATTCTCTGATGGTAGTTTGTATTTCTGTGTGGTCGGTGGTGATATCCCCTTTATCATTTTTTATTGCGTCTATTTGATTCCTCTCTCTTTTCTTCTTTATTAGTCTTGCTAGCGGTCTGTCAATTTTGTTGATCTTTTCAAAAAACCAACTCCTGGATTCATTGATTTTTTGGAGGGTTTTTTGTGTCTCTATCTCCTTCAGTTCTGCTCTGATCTTAGTTATTTCTTGCCTTCTGCTAGCTTTTGAATGTGTTTGCTCTTGCCTCTCTAGTTCTTTTAATTGTGATGTTAGAGTGTCAATTTTAGATCTTTCCTGCTTTCTCTTGTGGGCATTTAGTGCTATAAATTTCCCTCTACACACTGCTTTAAATGTGTCCCAGAGATTCTGGTATGTTGTATCTTTGTTCTCTTTGGTTTCAAAGAACATCTTTATTTCTGCCTTCATTTCGTTATGTACCCAGTAGTCATTCAGGAGCAGGTTGTTCAGTTTCCATGTAGTTGAGCGGTTTTGATTGAGTTTCTTAGTCTTGAGTTCTAGTTTGATTGCACTGTGGTCTGAGAGACAGTTTGTTATAATTTCTGTTCTTTTACATTTGCTGAGGAGTGCTTTACTTCCAATTATGTGGTCAATTTTGGAATAAGTGTGATGTGGTGCTGAGAAGAATGTATATTCTGTTGATTTGGGGTGGAGAGTTCTATAGATGTCTATTAGGTCCGCTTGGTGCAGAGATGAGTTCAATTCCTGGATATCCTTGTTAACTTTCTGTCTCGTTGATCTGTCTAATGTTGACAGTGGAGTGTTGAAGTCTCCCATTATTATTGTATGGGAGTCTATGTCTCTTTGTAAGTGTCTAAAGACTTGCTTTATGAATCTGGGTGCTCCTGTATTGGGTGCATATATATTTAGGATAGTTAGCTCTTCCTGTTGAATTGATCCCTTTACCATTATGTAATGGCCTTCTTTGTCTCTTTTGATCTTTGATGGTTTAAAGTCTGTTTTATCAGAGACTAGTATTGCAACCCCTGCTTTTTTTTGTTCTCCATTTGCTTGGTAGATCTTCCTCCATCCCTTTATTTTGAGCCTATGTATGTCTCTGCATGTGAGATGGGTCTCCTGAAGACAGCAGACTGATGGGTCTTGACTCTTGATCCAGTTTGCCAGTCTGTGTCTTTTAATTGGAGCATTTAGTCCATTTACATTTAAGGTTAATATTGTTATGTGTGAACTTGATCCTGCCATTATGATATTAACTGGTTATTTTGCTCGTTATTTGATGCAGTTTCTTCCTAGCCTCGATGGTCTTTACATTTTGGCATGTTTTTGCCATGGCTGGTACCAGTTGTTCCTTTCCATGTTTAGTGCTTCCTTCAGGGTCTCTTGTAAGGCAGGCCTGGTGGTGACAAAATCTCTAAGCATTTGCTTATCTGTAAAGGATTTTATTTCTCCTTCACTTATGAAACTTAGTTTGGCTGGATCTGAAATTCTGGGTTTAAAATTCTTTTCTTTAAGAACTTTGAATATTGGCCCCCACTCTCTTCTGGCTTGTAGAGTTTCTGCCGAGAGATCTGCTGTCAGTCTGATGGGCTTCCCTTTGTGGGTAACCCGACCTTTCTCTCTGGCTGCCCTTAAGATTTTTTCCTTCATTTCAACTTTGGTGAATCTGGCAATTATGTGTCTTGGAGTTGCTCTTCTGGAGGAGTATCTTTGTGGCGTTCTCTGTATTTCCTGAATTTGAGTGTTGGCCTGCCCTGCTAGGTTGGGGAAGTTCTCCTGGATGATATCCTGTAGAGTGTTTTCCAACTTGGTTCCATTTTCCCCCTCACTTTCAGGCACCCCAATCAGATGTAGATTTGGTCTTTTTACATAATCCCATACTTCTTGCAGGCTTTGTTCATTTCTTTTTCTTCTTTTTTCTTTTGGTTTCTCTTGTTCAAATTCTTGACACAAATATATAAATCTCCATCCCCAATATTGTCATCCTGACATTTACTTGTTAATAATTTAAAACTTTTCCCCCATAACAACCATGCTATTATCCAAAGCAGAAACCTTTTATTTTCGTTTATGTATTTATTTTAGAGATGGTGCCTCACTCTGTTGCCCAGACTGGAGTGCAATGGCGTGATCATAGCTCACTGCAGCCTCCAACTCTGGGCACCTGGCACGGGGCATGAGGTTATACCCTGAAGTTTGCCCTGAGCTCCCAGCACCTCTGTGCTGTTTGACATCTGGTTCTGTGGAGTGGCCAGGCCAGGCTGCTGCGCCATCTCGCTGAAGAGGTTTGCAGATTCTTGTGATCTGGAACCCAGCGCCTCCACCCCCAGCTTGGCTCTGCCCTCCCGACACCTGCTGTCAGCTCTGCAGGAGGGGAAGCTGGTCCACCGTCGCTCTAGGAGCCTTCTCTGCCTCGTGGACACTTTCCATCAGGCCACGAGGCCGGCCCTGGAGGGTTGTTGCAGATGTTGTTGCTTCTCACGCCTTCTGTGCTCGTTTGGCCACTGGGACCAGAGTGCCCGCTTGGGGAGAACATGCCTCCTACATCAGAAAGACATTAACTGTGGTAAATGGCACCCTTTTGTCAGTTCCCATAAGACAAGAGTCTTGAGAAATATGCTCTTAGCAGTCACGGCAGAGTCCACTATCGCCCAGCCATCCAAGGGCGGCTCCTCCCAGGTGCGAGTTCCCTCTGTAGTTCTGTCTCTCGTTTTGCTGCCGCATTGAGGATGAACAGAGTGAAGAAAGGATGTGCAGATTTATTTATTTTGCTCTTGTTTTGAAAAAATAAAAATCTGATAGGATGTCTGGGGGAGTTGGAGACTAAAGCCAGTGTGGAGGATTATCTGTGGAGCGCATCCCGTGCTGCCATAAGCAGAGGCACTCGGCAGTGGTTTGTCTGCCTTCCTGTTCTTGCTCAGGAATATGTTTATTGTCAACAGGATGAAAGAGAGGATTTCCCTGTTCATTTTTCTACAAAAGAACTTTTCCTTTCCAAGCGTGTCCGACCCCCAGAGGACAGCTTTGAATGCGACCCAACACAAATTTGTAAATCTTCTTAAAACATGATGAGATTTTTTGGCAATTTTTGTTTTTTAGCTCATCAGCTATTATTAGTGTTAGTGTATTTTATGTGTGGCCCAAGACAATTCTTCTTCCATTGCAGCCCAGGGAAATGAAAAGATTGGACACCCATGTAAATCTCAACTGAAGATGCTCTCACCTTAGCAAACAGTATGTTTGAGTGAAAAGAGCTGGAACAAGGATCAGATTGAGCTGGTTTCAAATCTCAGCTCTTTCCTATCTAGCTGTGTGATGTGGGACAAGTTACTTAACCTCTCTGAGGCTCATCTTTCTGACCTATCAGGTACACATCATGATAGTTGTCAGAGTTCAAAGGATTGCAGTAGAAAACGTTTGTGAATGACTCGCCCAGGACACTTAATATAAGTGAAGTCTGTTCTGAAAGGAAGTTTGTGTAGATGCCACATTCCCACTGGGTAACACTGGCCAACTTACCTGACCCCTCATACCTCTGCGTCCTCCCCTGTAATTTGGGAATAATAGTGATCATGCTACTAGCACTTCCCATCAAGGATTGTTGGGGTGAGTGAGTTAATACATCATAAAAGAAGACCTAACTCAGCATCTAACAGGCACCTTCTCAGCTCTAGCTATTTTTCTCTATCCTTAAATTTTTCAGGAAAGTCTGTGCTAAAGACACTGCCATCAGATGTGTTTGGGGGCAAAGGATATTTTACTCAGATTCACTGCTGCTGCTTGTATTTATCTACTCTTTGCACTAACATATACTGAGTGCCAGCTATGCCAGATGCGGCTGGTTGCCAGAATGGGTGGATAGCCATGCTGGGTGATGGCCATAGGCCAGGAACAGGGAGTCAGGATCAGTATAGAACAAGCAAGCCCCAAGGCCAGGAACAGGGAGTCAGGATCAGTATAGAATAAGCAAGCCCCAAGGCCAGGAACAGGGAGTCAGGATCAGTATAGAACAAG
>NC_045442.1:118612967-118633377 GCF_002776525.5 Piliocolobus tephrosceles | reverse complement strand
GGAACAGGGAGTCAGGATCAGTATAGAACAAGCCCCAAGGCCAGGAAAAGAGACAATCAGTATAGAACAAGCCCCAAGGCCAGGAACAGGGAGTTAGGATGAGTACAGAGTGAGTCCAAGCCCCCAGCATGGATAACTCTTGATGAGGAGTGCTTTAGAACCAAGAATGCAAGGTTGAATTGTAGTTTTCCTGTTTCACAGATGAGATGGGAAAATGCAATGAGCATGCTGACACCCTCCCCAAACCCTGGAGAAGGAATTAGGAGCAGGCCTGAAGCAGGATTTTCGGAGGGTTGGCCTCAACTCTGAGCTCCATGGCACTGTGAGCTCCAGGAAGGCCCAGGCTTCACCTTTGCAACCCCACAGCACCCAGCAAGGCCCTATACAGAGGCCAGAAATGTTGCCTTGAGGTGACTTGAGGTGACGTCACAGACTCCAGACCCCAAAATGAGTATTTCTTTTTACATCAGGCTGATCTGAGTTACAGTGCTTAGTACAGCACTGCCATAAAATAGCCATGTATTATGTGTTTGTTGAGTGACTGAGTTCCATCAGTAATCTCGCATCACACACACACACACACACACACACACACACACACACACACACACCCTTCATTATGTTTTCATTTACATTCTTTAGATACTGTAGTGTCTTCATATTTCTTCTGTTGAGTGCAGAGACTCATTCCTATAATCCCAGCATTTCGGGAGGCTGATGTGGAGGATTGCTTGAGGCCAGGAGTTCAAGACCAGGCTAGGCAATATCACGAGACTTCATCTCTTAAAAGAAACAAATTAGCCGGGCATGGTGGCATGCACCTGTGGTCCCAACTACTTAGGAGGCTGAGGTGGGAGATTTGCTTGAGCCCAGGAAGGAGGTCAAGACTACAGGGAGCCATGATTGTGCCACTGTACCCCAGCCTGGGCAACAGAGCAAGACCCTCTCTTCCTTCCTTTAAAAAAAAAAAAAAAAAAAAACAAGCAAATAAAATGGGTCATGTCTCTCTACTCAATTTTTATACTCACTGAAAGTTCAGGCCAAATAGCAGACCCCCAAAAACTGTCTTCAGTCTGAGGCATGTAAATTGTCAGACTGTGTCTTTTCTTTGTCTTTCTGCAGCTCCTGAAGTCCTCGCCCAGAAACCTTACAGCAAAGCTGTTGACTGCTGGTCCATCGGGGTGATTGCCTATATCTTGTAAGTACCGCCTGCTGCCTTGGGTTCTTCCTCTACTGGCCATTTTTTGTTTGTCTGGCAAAATATACATGAAACAGAATTTACCATTTTTAAGGGTACAGTTTAAGGGTACAGTTCAGGGCCATGTTTAAGGGTACAGTTCAGTGGCATTAAGTCCATTCACAGTGTTGCACAACCAACATTGCTGTTCACTTCCAGAACTTTTCCATCACCCCAAACTGAAACTGCACCCCTGACCTAAAAGCTCCTTTTCCCTTCTCTCCTAGCCCCTGGGAACTTCTGCACTACTTTCTGTCTCTATGAACTCGACTCTTCTGGGAACCTCATATAAGTGGAATCACACAGTATCTGTCCTCTGATGTCAGGCGTATTTCACATAGCAAAACATCTTTGAGGCCCATCCATAGTGTAGCGCGGGTCAGAATTTCCTTTCATTTTAAAAGCTGAGTAATATTCCGTTGTGTGGTTAGACCATGTTTTGTTTATCCCCTTGGTCCACTGATAGACATTTGGGTTGTTTCCACCTTTTGGCGTCATGAATAATGCTGCTGTGAACACAGGTGTAGAAATATCTGTTTAAATCCCTGCTTTCACTTCTTTGGGGTTTCTGTCTAGAAGTGGAATTGCTGGGCCATGTGGTAGTTCTACATTGAATTTTTGAGGAGCCACCATACAGTTTTCTGTAGCAGCAGCACCAGCAATTTACATTCCCAGCAGCAAACACAAGGGTTCCAGTTTTGCCACGTCTACACCAACGGTTGCCATTTTCCTTTTTTTCGGTAATAGCCCCTAATGGGGTGTGAAGTGGTGTCTCATGGGGGGTTTCAATTTGCATATTTCTAATAGCTAATTAAGCCTCTTTTCATGTGCCACTTTGGCTTTTTAGTGGACACAAACCACTATGGAAATAGTACATCTCCCAAAGAAATCATGAGGAAAAAATGCAATGAAAATCTCAATTTAGCCTTTAGATTTTTCATTTATTCTCAGACATCTTATCTCCGTAACCCAGGAATGCAATTCTAGGCCATAGGCTTGTTGCAGTTATTTCAGGATCATCAGTTTTGTTTCTTATTTGTTTTATTTGTTTTGCTTAAGTCTACTGTAAAGTTATTTTTAAATTACAATTTCTTTTAGAAGTTATACTTTCAAACACTTATTATGGAACCTACTTTTAGGGTAGGCTTAGGCCAACTTGTTTCTGCAATTGCTAGGAAATGAATTTCCCCATTTCATCATCCCCAAGGAGGGAACCTTTCCTTGCAGAAAGAGCCCCCTGCACACAATGAAAGACTGCAGGGGATGGTGATGGGAGAAAGTTCTGGCAGTGTGTGGCATCCTCTTCTCCTCCAGGAATGCTGGAAACATCCCTCCACCGCCACCACATTGGCTCTGGTGCAGTATCTGAGCAGCAGATGGCCTTTCTCCAGCATTCAAGTGGGCTGCGTTTGTAGTTTAGTGTGAGTTTAGGTAACAGTGCCTGTAGATTCTTGCCATTATCACAGGAGAATTTCATCCAGTGTGATATACCTGGCCTAAAGAACTCTCCTTTATGGAAATTGGCAAAGGGCCGATTCATCTGAGCTTTAAAACTAACATATTGCGCTTACAGAATGCTTTCCCTTTCAAAGGACATTATCACCTTTTGCAGTTTTATCCTTTTGAGGTGTGTTTCACACCCTTTTGAGAATCTAATGAAAGTTGTGGCTCCTATCCCCTAATAAGATCACATGTGCATGCACACACATGTACACACCACACACACACCACACACACACATAACACATGCACACACAAAACACAACACATGCATGCACACACACGCACACATGCACACACACAACACACATGTGCGCACACACCATGCACACATTCTCACGCAACACACACACACATGCACACACAAAACACACACCACACACGCACACACACCATACACACACAATGTGCACATGCACAACACACCACACACGCACACAACACACGCACACAACACACATGCATGTATGCACACACATGCACATGCATACACACACGCACACATGCACATGCACACAACACATGCACACACACGACACACACATACACACACACAGAGCACATGCACACAACACGCACACATGCACACATGCACACAGCACATGCACACAACACGCACACACACGCATACAACACATACAACACATGCGCACACACACAACATGCACACGCACACATGCACACATACACATGTGCCCACACATGTGCACACACACACGCACCCACACACATGCACGCACATGCACACACACACACACAATTTTGCATACCATTTTCTCGGGGGATGTAGTCGTTGTCCTGGGTAAGCAGACACTGGAAAGGAGCCCCATGTTATTCACCCTGGCTCTCTAAGTCCTCAGTTAGAAATCTTATCAGAGGTCCTGCCTTACCCAGCTTGACTATGGAAGGCTTAAGGAAATAAATGCTAGGCCATTCTTCCAGCAAAGAACTGAAGCTAGTATCAGTCATCTAGAGAAACCTTCCCTGGGGCTGGGGAAAGTAGCCCTTTTTCTGACCTTCTGGTTATTTGTTCCTTTATGTCTATCTGAACATTAAACCATGAATGGTCTACATGAATGTCTGTGGACTCCCTTTGAGTTTGTTTGTATAATTATTTCCCTGAAGTCACAGCCATGGGGGTGGGGCATTGGTACAGCTCTGGGAAGGCACGTATTGACAGATATTGGCAGATGTTTCTTAGAATGACTGGGATACGCAATTTAAAACTAAGCAATGATGTCTTAGTTAGATCAGGCTGCTACAACAATATGCCATGTGGTTTAAACAACAGATATTTCTCACAGTCTGGAGGCTGGAAGTCCAAGATCAAGGTATCAACCAATTCATTTCCTGGTGAGGACTCTTTTCCTGACTTGCAGACAGCCACCTTCTTGCTGTGGCCTCACATGCTGTAGAGAAAGTACAGAAGAGCAAGCTCTCTGGTATCTTTCCTAAACCAGTCACTGGCAAAGAAAACAGGATCATGATGGTTGGCCAAGTGGAGCAGTTGACAGTAGGGAGAAGCCTTGAGTGAAAGCAACGTTCTTCTAGGTAACTAACCACGTCTGCCATGGACCATAGGTAGGATGACGTTGGAAAGAGGGCCAGCATGGCTAAAGATAGTATCAAGACAGGACGTCAGAAGGTGACATGCAAGAAGTAACCTAGTGCCAGAACAAAGAGAGACTGGGTAAAAGTTTGGATTTTAACCCAAGGGCATTGGGAAGGGTTTTGAGCAGTGTTGTGATCCAGTCTGATTCACATTCAAGTATTATTCCAGCCACTCTGAAGAAAGCATTGGAAGGAAAATGTGGAAGGTGGAGATTGAGTGGGAAGCTCTGGGCAGAGGAGTGGTGAGAGGTGCTTCTCCTGGGGAGGCAGTGATTATGGAGAGAGTGGTGGAGAGATCTCAGATTTATTTTGGATGTGGAGGATGAAGGAGAGGGAGTCTTTCAGTCTCAATCCAAGGAGTTGGCTTAAATAACTGTGTTGATGGTTAAGAAAGAGAGGAATGGAAGAGGAGCCGTTTAGGAGGGTGGGTGAGATCAATAGTTTGGTTCTAGATACGTTAAGCTTGAGACCCTTGGGAGATACCCACTGAGTAGTGTATGCACGTGTGGTGTTCAGGAAAGGTCTGGGATAGAGATACTGGCACGTATTTCTGAGTATGATTTGACAAGTGGTGCACCCAAACCCTTATGATTTCAATATACATTGCAGTATTTGCCAGGGTTCAAGTGTAGTGTTAAGCAAACACATGCCATATTTCTTTGAGTATAAATTTGGTAAGTTTCCACTTGATGGTTTCCTGGTCACACTAGCTTTCCCGCAGAGACTCGTCCCAGGTCAATTTCATGACTGTGTCAGATTTCAAGATGGCAACCTAGGCTTCTGTTTTTCCAGGTGCGTTCCAGAGCTCTGTGAGTACCAAGCAGAGAATGAATGGACTCTTGACATCTCAGTTGTGTTCTGTAAGATGTTCAGACTCCTATGGGTGATAGGTCAAGTCCTGGGTATGCTTGAGAACATAACATGACTGCACTTGGAGAACCACCAGCCTCAACTTTATTATCAGTAGATTAATCTCCTTACAAATTCATCTTTTCTCACCATACAATGGTTGGTACTCTGTTGACAGGCATCGGGTCTGTATCATCTTTCCATGTTTCACCCTTTGCACGGTGCCTGGAATAGAGAAGGCAATCAATAAATGCTGGTTGTTGACACTAAGAATGATACGTTTGAGGCTGGGGGTCTGATGTCCAGGGAGGCCCGTGCACAGCTATGGTAGGTCACAGAATGCAGTGGTCAGTGAGGACGGGGAAAAGCACCATCAAGGTGGGTCTAGAAGGTTGGATAAGCAGAGAGATAAGAACATCAGACAGGACGGGGAGGGAAGCGAGGACCAGAGCAAAGTGCTGCGGCCTGTGTGAGGGCTCATGAAGCTATCCTCTGACCATTCTGTAGCCTGAGTTTGTGTCGATGTCAGAGGTAGGCACTGGATTTAAGCAGCGTTAGACATCAGAACTCGTGTGTCCCATTCTCAGACTCTTTCTCCTTCCCGTGGGTCCACCATGCCTGGTCTCCCATTCCCATCTAAAGACTTCTGCACCAGGCCGCTGAGCGGTCCATGACCAACAGGCAGCATGCCAGGGAGGCCGCCTTCCCCGAGGAAGGCACGGAGCACCTCATTCTTCCCAGCCGCTGTAATGGAAAAGAGGTCAGCCCCTGCAGTGTTTTGGAGTGTAACACTCTTATTTTTGTTTGATAAACCTGTCATGCTGAGATATCAGACTGTAGCCAAAGTGGCCGTGACAGGCCACGGCACCAAGTTTTCTCCTCTTGCACGCTATGTAAACATTCCTCCTTTTGCTGGTGTGTGCACTTGATAAATTGGCCCTCTTTTGGTCTCCATTTATCTACTATTCATCATTTGGAAGGAGAAATATTTTTTCCTACCAAGAACACTCAGTTTTAAAAACCCATGTGATGGGTTCTTATCCTGCCAGGAATCTTGCTTTGGGGATTAGGACTTGCAAAAAAAGTCTTTGCTCAAATAGCTTATGTTGCTGGGAAGGACTGAGGATGGCGTGGGTTGGGCTTTGTGATAAGCGTGTTGGTGTCCAGTGTGACCGGCTTGGCTCAGCCAAGATAGCATAAGGTCCAAGGCACAAATTTCCTCAATCAAGATGAACCTCAGCATCCACAGGTCAATCTTGATTTTGTGATAACATATAGTCCACCTTTCTTCTCAGAACTTGAAGAATACTCATTTTTTAACGATGATTTAATGATCACTTGCCTAGATTATGCTCAAGGATGCTGCATATTGTGAGGGGCACCGTGAATGTGGGCTGACAGCGGAGAAGGATCCTAAGGAGATTCCCACTCCCAAATTGGAACAGGCATTTCAGAGGCACAGGAGCAGGCTGGACAGGTGGGCTGAACTTGGCCATGGGTGGGGAGACTTCAGACCTCTCTGCCTAGAAGATACTCTAGGCAAAACCCTGATGGTACCCCGCTTTCTTTAGTGGGTACATTGCTTTTTAAAATTTGCTCACATAAATGTCGATTTGCCTGTGCATGCAGCTGAATTAGCTTTGGAAGAATGGAACAGAGAAGGCCTAGTCTGCATGCTTATATCCGTGTTCTGAAACAAAAGATGATCCTTGCCAAGGCAGTTCCCATCCCTTTGAGCAACTGACAGCTGACTCTTGATGGAATACATATGTTCCAAGGAGAACTTGAGCCCAGGCATCCCCTGAAGAGAATGCAGCGTGGTCACCGAGCCCCAGCCCCAAGCCCTGGGGGGGTCGTGATGGCTGTTACTCCTATCAGTATGAGGAGTGCTGACTTTAGTAGGGACTGTTCACTGATGTGGGCAGCGGGCAACAGTCACCTGGCTATGTTCATGAGCTTTGTGAGGTGGGGCACGGTGCCTCATTCCGGCCACTGTGGGCCCACGGTCTGGATTTTGGCTTTAGAAATTTGGAAACTCAGTTTGATCTGTTTGTTCATCTTGTTCAGACATCTTTGTGAATTGATTCACAGTAACTAGACTCAGGAAAAATAAAAAAAGACTGGACTGTCCATTGACTAAATCATATTGCAGTTTGTGCTTCACAAGGTAATTGGATATGCGTGTCAACAAACAAACATGTTCTCTCCCCTATAGGAAACGCTCCATGAGAAATCAAATGAAAAGCAGAAGTTTTCTTTCTTTTGGAACAGGGTATCAGAGCAGTGGAGGCGGGTGGCCTTAGATATGTTCAGGAAGCCTGTGCTGGTCTCCAGGCCACTTTCTCCACAGAAGGATGATTCCGCTGAGCAGCTCTTTCTATTGGCTGGTTAGCACAGCTGACCAGTTCCTGTTTTTGGTTTTTTTGTTTTTTTGGTTTTTTTTAGAGACAGGGTCTTGCTTTGTCACCCAGGCTGGAGTGCAGTGGCGCAATCATAGCTCACTGCAGCCTTGACCTCCTGGGCTCAAGTTGTCTTCCCACCTCAGCCTCCAAGAAGCTGGGACCATAGGAGTATGCCATTATGCCCAGCTAATTCAAAACAAAACAAAACAGAGAGACAGGGTCTCACTGTGTTGCCCAGGCTAGTCTTGAACTCCTGGCCTCAAGTAATCCTCCCAAAGTGCTGGCATTACAGGTATGAGCCACCGTGCCCAGCCCCTACTGACCAGTTCTTATGACCCCTCCTTTCTTCTGCTTTAAAGACCAGCCACCGGCCATCCACCCTTTCCCATGATCACTCCCCATTGTTGTTTGATTTCAGCAGGCATTGATTGTTTATGATTCCCAGTTGACTGATTTTAGTTCATGGATTGCATTTCGGTTTGGCTGCTTTCCAAGGGTTATGAGAAAGGACCTTGTCTCCCCATCATGTTCTCTGCCAAGTATGTCCTGGGGATGGCTAGATGCCACCTGTGGGTTGTGAGTCCCTGCAGCTTTAGTTGGAGACAGAAGTTGGGCCATATTTCAGCTTTGTTAAGCTGAGGCAAGGGACTTGAGTCATGGTCTGTGACAATTGGTTTACTCTGCCTCTAACCCCTCAAAATACTCTGGTGTCAAAGAGCAGGTGCAGGAGGCTCACAACTGTGACGGGGGAAACTTCACAAGCAGTGCAGTTGAGGGAAATCGGGCTTTTAGATGGTGAGGAGAGCAGCTCCCTGCCAGTGACCTCAGGCTGTGTGCAATGCACCAACTTCTGTGGTTTTGCCTTCAAAGGCCGTGAGGTAGAGAGGGCACCACAGAGCGAGGGGTCAGAAGCTCGTGACTCATGGCCATCACTTGTGTGCCCTGAATGGCGTGGCTTCATGCCAGATGGAGAGACATTTTACTTCCTGTGCTCTCTTGTTTTCCTCTTAGCCCCATCTCCTAGAAGCCGTCCTTTACATAGCAGCTAAATGTTTTGGGATATTTAGCCTGAAGAATGGAAGGCAGGAGATTGACATCCATTCACTTAACTCACATTTATCGAGCCTAAAATGTGTCAGGCAGGGTGATGGGGATGCAGAGATGGATTTATCACCACCCTGGTCTAGGAGGCACTTGCTGTCTGCTGGAGGTGACAGACGGTAAACAGATAAATTACAGTCTAGTCTTACCAGCTGTCTGGAATGGGAGGGAGGTAGTGGGCAGCTCCCAGAACAGAGCCGGGACTCTGCTCTGGCCTGAGGAAGCCTTCCCAGGACAGGTGACAGCGACCTGGGTTTGGAAAGATGGGTGAGAATCTGCCAGGAGAGAGGTGGTCCAGGCCGAGGGAAGGGCTCTGTCTTGAGTATCTGCCTAGAGAGATTGATGGTTCTATCCTCTCAAGACCCAGTTATCTGAAAATAAAAAGTGCTGTTTGTGTATGAGAAAAGAGGTGCCATTCAATTAGACACATAGTGTTTAAAATAGAGTTTGAAGGAGTTGATCGAGCTTTGAAATTTTAATATCTCAAACTTGGGGATGGGGAAAATATAATCTCTGAATTATCAGGATTTTTCATTCCCCTAGCAGGACACTGTGCACACAGATGAATTGGGGGCTCTTTATTATGGTTTTAAGTATGTGTTGCAGCTGCACAGCAGCAGCACTCAGCAGGACAGGGGCAGGGCATAAAGAACAAAGAACACGGTGAAAAGAACAAAGAACACGCACAGGGGGAAATGCCCAGCTCCACGGCAGGTGGCACCATAGCAAGCAGGTGGGTTCAGGCCCCATTCGTGACGAAGAGAGCAGGAATGGAGGCCGGGAGGGGAGGGATTCCACCGCACACCAGTAAGTCAGGGAAACCCTGGAGGACACGGGTGGGAGGATCCTTGGAAGAGTTGATCAGAAGCCCACGACTCAACGCAACACCATGTAATGTGGTACACGGTGCCACCTTCCTGCTTCTGGTCTCCTTCCCGTCCATGTTCCTAGGGCTCGTTTTCTAGTCCATCTCAGAAGTGCATTGTGAGGAGTCAGCGAAGAGGACACGCCGAAAGTGCAGTGCAAGGCCTCAGCCAGTGGGATGGAGGGAGCAAGACATTGCCCAGGTGCCATTGTCAGCCTGTGCAGATGCGTAACTGCTTACCCATCCAAACTGGGAGGCGGGGAGGGAAAGAGGGAGAAAAAGAAGGAGAGAAGGAAGGAAGCCAGGGAGGGAGGAGGGAAGAGCCTAACCACCAAGTAAGCAAAGTCAAGCTGCAGAAATCAAACTTGGAAATCCTCCATGGGTTCCGCATCATTGGTTAGCACTTGGTGCTAATCGCCTCCAGATTGGATGTCTGCACTCTTCGTGCTTTGGTGTGAAATCCACCCCTCATGAGAACTAACTCATCTGGTTTGTCCCCGGTGTGCACTCAGTTTCACTGTTAGCATGAGCTGCGCTGAAAGTGGCTTTTTCCCAACTTCCTGCAGATGTGTTTTGCCCTTTAGGAGGAGGCTTGGTGCTCTGCACAAATGCCCTGGGCTTTCTTGAGGTGGTGTTCATTTGGCTAATGCAGGAATCAAAACGTGGATTTTGCTGCTCGCTAGTCATGCTTGGAGATGTATTTTGTTCTCCCTCCCCTCCTCCCCGCCAGCGTTCAATTTCAGTCGTGCGTAAACTTTCGAAGGAATGGGTTTCCTTATCCTCTCCAGTGTTCCCTTTCCTTTTTCCCCTAAATCTTTTCCTAATCTGCTTACTCCTTCTCAGTTTGCAAGGCATTATCTAACCCTCAGGGGGTGCAGCAGGCATTTATCCCCCTTGCATTTTCATCACCAGTACTTTGCTGGAGTCACCCTCTGCATCGTTTAATATGTGAACCATTCCTAGTCTCCCCGGCCTGCTGTCTTGTAAGTTTGCAAGGAGAAAGCTCTGGAAATGCACACAGTCAAATAATACGGTTACTGAAATAATTGGATTACATTTTTATAATGATTCAGGTCTCATTGGCCATTAAATGCTATAAATCCAAATAATACGCTGAAACCTGTTTTGATTACTAAGTCGGCCTTGCAAATAAGTACAAAAGATTTATCAGCTTTTAAAAGCTTTGCTTTATTTTATTATTTCTTAAAGTCTGTCATATTATACAGAGTAAGATTAATACAATTCAGATTTCTTCCTACAGACTGCATTCGTTCATTCAATAAATATTTGTTAAATATTGACCGAGTGCCGAGGCAGAGGACAGACAGTGGTCACCCAGTGGTCGCTACATGTGGACACACTCTGATGTCCAAAGGAGCGATGCCCAGAGTGGATTGATTTTGCTTGTGTTTTTCAGACCCCTGTTGGACCTGGGTTGGCCTTGAAGCTTGCTTAGTGTGTAATATACCTGGGGATTTGTTGTTTCAGTCATTTTTATGGCAGCTTGGCCTCACTGTCTAAAAAATATTACTTAACAAGTATGCCTTTGAGCAAGCGTTCTCAGGAAAGCTGGAGCTGTTCTTAGAATTGAGGGTTCCTTGGCTAAGTGTTCAGAAACACTGGCACACAAAGATCAGACTTCTAAAGCAGGTCGAGTGCATTCTGTCATCATGTTCATAATAGAGCGCTCAGAATAATGACCAGAGGCAGCGTCTCCCTCTGTCCCTTCCGTAACAGCTTAGAAGGTTCTGTCAGGGTGTACGGTTGTTAGTGGGTGGTTCTGAGATGTTGCCCAAAATTTTAAAATATGTTGCTTCGTTTTGATGGGTAGAGTGTGGGACATTGGGGTGAGTCCTCAGGGCTCATCGGCTCCTCTCTCCACCTCAACGTTGCTCTTCCCGATGCTGTGCAGCTGCCCTTGCACTTCAGCGTCTTTCAGCTGGAGGAACCTGAGAAGGAGGAGATGAAGTTGGGATGAAAAGGAGAACAGGGGGATAAGGGTGTGGGAACCAGCATTTAATGATCACTATGTCACTGGAACTTTCAGATGTTACATCTCTAGTATTGATCCATCCATCCATCCATCCATCCATCCATCCATCCATCCATATTTCTGTCTATCTAGCTATCCATCAATCCATCCATCCATCCATCCATCCATCCATCCATCCATCCCATCCATTCATCTCATCCATCCATCCATCCATCTCATCCATCCGTCCATTCATCTCATCCATCTATCCATCCATCCATCCATCCTTCTCATCCATCTGTCCATTCATCTTTCTATCTGTCTGTCTATCCATTCATCCATCCATCCTTCCATCCATCCATCTTCTGTTTATCCATCCATCCACCCATCCATCCATTCATTCATCAATCCATTCATTCATCTTTCTGTCATCTATCTGTCCATCCATTCATCCATCCTTCCATCTATCTATCCATCCATCTCATCTATCTTCCTATCTATATCTGTCTTCATTATCATTATCTATCATCTGTCTCTATCAATCTGTCATCTATCTATATCTATCCATCACCTGTCTGTATGTTTGTGTGTTTTATGTATCATACATATTAGCATATGGAATACATGACATGTTCCAATATTTATATAAGGTGGGTGTTGTTATCCCCATTCACAGAATAAACTGGACTCAGTGAGGGTGACTTTTTTTCCCGGTGTCACTCACATAGTTCCTGATGGAGCCAGGCTCCACACCTGTGTCTCCTTTCCTCTGACTTGCTGGCTGAGGAAAAACTTTCCACACAAGGAAAAAGTCGCTTCTATTGTCCTTCATGGCCTTTTCTCCTAAAACACAGAGTCCTGGGTTGCCATTAACTGATGATTATTCAGTTATCAGTGTGAACTGTTGCGTTCAAATATTTTTTCATAAAATATTTAAAAATAAGTCTCAGCACTTTCACACGTGTTTAGAAGATTCACTTATATCTGTTAACTTTATTTCCTAATTTCTCCCAGTCAGCAAAGCACTCCTGTGCCCTGGCCAGCCTCACGGAGCCCTGCAAGGTCTCGCCAGAGGGAACGCTTTGCTTTTGTATCCTCTTGCAGCTTTACATGGGAGCGTAGCGCTGGAAAAAGGCTTCTCCGTCCTGTTGGGATTTGCTCAGTATAGACGCACCCTCATTTTTCTCCAGGCGCTCTCTTCACAGACAGGGCCATCATGATCCTGGCCATTCTCCTCCCATCTGTCTTCAGGAACACAGACTGGGTAGAACATTCCACATTGATTTTGGAACTGCAAGACCTCTGGGCTGTTCTTCATTTCTTTCTCTTTTTTTTGAGACACAGTCTTGCTCTGTCACCCAGGCTGGAGTGCAGTGGCAGGATCTCAGTTCGTTGCAACCTCTGCCTCCTGGGTTCAAGCAATTCTCCTGCCTCTCCTGAGTAGCTGGGATTACAGCCACGCACCACCACGCCCAGCCAGTTTTTTGTATTTTTAGTAGAGACGGGGTTTCACCATGTTGGCCAGGCCGGTCTTAAACTCCTGACCTCATGATCCGTCCACCGCGACCTCCCAAAGTGCTGGGATTACAGGCGTAAGCCACCGCGCCCGGCCTGTTCTTCATTTCTTTGGCGGGTCACATGACCTTGCCTCTGGCTCTGTTTCCAAAAGTATAGTATAGAAAAATCGTGGCAGTTTGACTGCAGAGGCAGGTTCTGAAAGAGAACATGCAGGTATGGTGTTTCCCCAGCTTTGCAGTGGTACCTCTGGATGGAGGTCCCAAAGGTTAATACGACCTAGCTCTGGAGTTGCACAAATAGAGTAAAATTCTGTACTGTCTCTTAGATGTAAGCAAGTGGTCTAATCTTTCATGCCTTTACTTCCTCATCTGGAAATTGAAGATTGAAAAAGTTAGCTTAGAACTGCATTAAATGAGACAATAATATATGTAAATTTCATAGCCCAGTGTCTGGCACGATGACAGCTCCGTACATGGTAGCTGTGGTTATTAACGTTTACAGGACACGTTCTCTAGAAGTGGTTTCTCTACTGTAGAAAAGTAAACGTTCCACTGTCCCATTTAAATAAGGCTGGACTGTGGAACCCTGAGGGGCAAGACCTGGGTCTGTCTCACTGCTCCATGATCAGCATTTCACACAACACCAGTGCTCTATCAGGATCTGTAGAATTGGCCAAGCATGGGTGTGGCTCACACCTGTAATCCCAGCACTTTGGGAGGCTGAGGCGGGCAGGTCACTTGAGGTCAGGAATTCGAGACCAGCCTGGCCAACACAGTGAAACCCCATCTCTACTAAAAATATAAAAATTAGCCCAGCTAGTCGGGAGGCTGAGGCAGGAGAATCACTTGAACCTGGGAGGCGGAGGTTGCAGTGAGTCGAGATCACACCATTGCACTACAGCCTGGGCAACAGAGGGAGACTCCGTCTCAAAAAAAATAATTATATATGTCTATACACATATATTATAGATAGATAGATAGATAGATAAAATATTATCTGTAGAATTGACTTGAAGTAGCCTTTGTTTTTCTAGACCAGAGCTCTGGACAGTTACCCAGATCTCTTCTTCAGCTCCCTGGGATTTACTTTCCCTGTCTCCTAAACAAGGGCTTGGACCAGGTGATAGCTTCTGGCCCCCAGAATAAAATCTTTGACGCTGCGAGTCCCCCTACTGTGAAAAGTACTTCTTCAAACATACTTTCCAGCTTCTGGTTTGAGGACTCAGGCTGGGAGCAGGAGGCGCCACCTGTCAGCTCTCTCATGGGATGGGCAGTTGCTGGTGGGAGGAGCTCCGCATCAAGGAAGTCCCTGGAGGCAGTGGTTGAGGCCCTGGACCAGGGTGGGCCCAGGGCATGTCTGTTGAAGTTGCCTTGTGTTCATTCCAGTCTGCCTTGAGGGGTGTCATTTACAGTGGATGCCACTGGCCATCAGGAGGCTTTACTGCAAAAATAACTGAGAAAGTACTACACTTGGGAAAATTTGGTTCGATTTTCATTTTTCAGGGTAAACACCTATTTCAGGATGTTTAGTACAACTTCTTAAGTCAGTACACACACACAAGCATAAATATTTCACACAAAGTATTTCTTGTTTATCAAAGAATAATCAATCAACAAATATTCATTAAGTAATATTGAGGCCAGGTGTGGTGGCTCACACATGTAATTCCAGCACTTTGGGAGGCAGAGGCCGGTGGATTACCCAAGGTCAGGAGTTCGAGACCAGCCTGGTTAACATGGTGAAACCCCATCTCTACTAGAAATACAAAAATTAGCCAGGCGTGGTGTTGGGTGCCTGTAATCCCAGGTACTTGGGAAGATGAGGTGGGAGAATCACTTGAACCCGTAAGGTGGAGGTTGCCGTGAGCCAAGATTGTGCCATTGCACTCCAGCCTGGGTGACAGAGCAAGACTCCGTCTCAAAAAAATAAAAAAATTAAACAAATACTATTGAATGCTAATGAAAGATACAGGCTGAGTATGATGGCCCATGCCTGCAATCCCAGGATTTTGGGAGGCCAAGGTGGGAGGATCTCTTGAGCCTAGGAGTTGAAGACCAGTCCGGCAACACAGCAAGACCCTGTCTGTACCAAAAAAAAAAAAAAAAAAAAAAATTAGCCCGGTATGGTGGTGCACACCTGTGGTTCCCAATACTCAGGAAGTTGAGGCAGGAGAATTTTGTGAGCCTGGGAGTTCGAGGCTGCAGTGAGCTATGATCATGCCACTGCACTCCAGCCTGGATGATAAAGCTAGACCCTGTCTCAAAAAAAAAAAAAAAAAAAAAAAAAGATAGAAAAAGATAGATAGAAAAGAAATAGTAGGCCAGGCACGGTGGCTCATGCCTGTAATCTGAGCACTTTGGGAGGCCAAGGCGGGCAGATCATGGGGTCAGAAGATCAAGACCATCCTGACCAGCATGGTGAAACCCCATCTCTACTAAAAATACAAAAATTAGCTGGGTGCAGTGGTGTGCACCTATAGTCCCAGCTACTCAGGAGGCTGAGGCAGGAGAATTGCTTGAACCCGGGAGGCAGAGGTTGCAGTGAGCCGAGATTGCACCACTGCACTCCAGCCTGGCAACAGAGTGAGACCCTGTCTCAAAAATAAAAATAAAAAAGAAATACTAGATATGGCACAGGCTTTGTCCTTCAGGGACTCATTATCAGGGTGTGAAGGTAAACATAATCATGATAATAAGCCATAATATCTTTACATTTCTTTCTTTTTTTTTTGAGATGGAGTCTCACTGTCTCCCAGGCTGGAGTGGGAGCAGTGGCTCGATCTTGGCTCACTGCAAGCTCTGTCTCCCAGGTTCACACCATTCTCCTGCCTCAGCCTCCTGAGTAGCTGGTACTACAGGTGCCTGCCACCACGCCCGGCTAATTTTTTTGTATTTTTAGTAGAGACGGGGTTTCACCGTGTTCGCCAGGATGGTCTCGATCTCCTGACCTCTTGATCCGCCCACCTCGGCCTCTCAAAGTGCTGGAATTACAGGCATGTGCCACCGCACTCGGCTGCTAATTTTTTATTTTTAGTAGAGACAGGGTTTTACCATGTTGGTCAGGCCAGTCTCAAACTCACTCCTGATCTCAAGCGATCCACCCACCTCAGCCTCCCAAAGTGTTAGGATTACAGGCATGAACCACTGTGCCCAGCCGATAGGCCGATATCTTTACATTTCTTAAGAGAACCCTAGGCCGGGCACGGTGGCTCAAGCCTGTAATCCCAGCACTTTGGGAGGCCGAGACGGGCGGATCACGAGGTCAGGAGATTGAGACCATCCTGGCTAACCCGGTGAAACCCTGTCTGTACTAAAAAAATACAAAAAAACTAGCCGGGTGACGTGGCGGGCACCTGTAGTCCCAGCTACTCGGGAGGCTGAGGCAGGAGAATGGCGTAAACCCGGGAGGCGGAGCTTGCAGCGAGCTGAGATCCGGCCACTGCACTCCAGCCTGGGCGACAGAGCGAGACTCCATCTCAAAAAAAAAGAGAGAGAACCCTAGAGGGAGGTGGGCTGGACTGTGAAGAATGAGAACTGTTTGGAGAGGGACCGAGTGGGGTGGGGGGTGGCAATCCTTGAAACACAGGCATTAACGACTCGTGCATCCTGCCACCTTTTGCTGAGCGCATGCTATGTACTGGTCTAGGACCAGGGTTGCAAAAAGGAATGAGGAGCACCGCTGTTGGGGGGTTCAGACTCTATCAGAGAAGACAATGGGACGTAGACAGATAGAAACCAACACGCATGCCTTGATGATGGTGCCTGGGAAACCCGGAGAACATCAAGCTGGGGGCCTGCCCTGGCCGGGTGGGATCAAGAAAGACGTGACTGAGCGTAGACCCATGCACGGGGCGCTGGGGGAGGGCAGGTCACATCTGTGCAAAGCGGGAGAAGCAGGGAAGAGGGCAGAGCATGGGCCAGGAGGAGAGACCTCCACTCAGTGGTGGGGCTGTGAGAGGAACCCATGCTCGCGGTCGCATCAGTGCTCGGCCTTCCAGTTCATTCCACACGAAGCTGTGCAACAAATCCCTCTTCTTTAAAGCAACTGGAGAGACTCTGTTCCACGCAACCAGAACTGCCAACATCCCACAGAGGATATAGATGTGATTCCTTTCAGGCTGGGGAGAGCTGGACCAGCTACACATGAGGGATTCAGGTGAGGGCAGAGAACCCTGGGCACAGAGAATGGTGCATAGAAAGGAATTTTCTCGATTGAGGACACAAGGCTTCCCCTGACCAGCTCCAAGTCACCTTTCCTGGGTATCTTCTATACTTGCTGTTTATTTTGAAGGTTAGTGTTGGGTACCTGTCCCCCTGACCCCCAACTAGAATGTAAATGGCATGAGAATAGGGACTCTGACCATCTGTTCCATGCCTGGGACCTGGTCAGTGCTCAGTCAGTCTTTGGTGACAGCCAGAGGACTCCCTGACAGGCAGTTCTATTAATATAAGCTTCCCAGCCTGAATCACTGCTGTAGATGCAGGTCACACCTGCTCCCAGGAGCCTTCCCTGATTACCCGTCAGACTGCTCACTCTCCCCTGCCTTCCTGCAGCAGCTGTGGAGGAGGAATCCACCTGCTCCGTAGCGTCCAGCCTCTGGGCCCTGGCCGGCAGGGCCCACACCTTTTGCATCCCTTTTGCAGCTCTGCAGCCCAGCAGGACCTCACAGTGTTGAGGCTCCTCCCCTCTCTCTTTCAAAGTGGCCTTCTCCCGAGCTCTACTCTTGACCCTTCACTCAAAGTCACCAGCTGAGCAGGTGGAAGGCCAGGGAGATGACCCAATGTGTGATCAGCTGGGTGATTTTTGTCCATGCCAGTGGCTTGCTGGCACATACAGAGAAGCAGATAAACTAGCTGTGCTTACCCAGCCAGCCAGCCATGCCAGGCTTCCAGGGGATTTGAGTCTGGTCGCCATCCACATACATGCATGCTTGAATACGCCAAGACCGTGGGGACTTTGGGGGCTGTGGCAATCTGGCTAGATCAACGCCTGTCTCTGGTCATTCAAAGTCATATCTGTTTGGAATCGCTGCTGGCCAGACACATCATGGGCCAGATCGGGTCCGTGGCGGGTCTGTGTGTGACCCCTGAGCTGAGTGATCTTACCTGTTCTGAGTGATCACATCTCCTGTCCCGGTGTTCACGCATGTGCTGATGGCTCTCTCCCAGCACCCCCATGATACACCAGTCCCTGGCGTCAGGCCTCTATCTCCAGCTGCCTGCTGGCTGCCTTCACCTGAATCCCTCACGTGTACCTGGTCCAGCTCTCCCCGGCCTGAAAGGAATCACATCTTTATCCTTTGTGGGATGTCGGCAGTTCTGGTTGCGTGGAACAGATTCTCTCCAGGTGCCTTAAGGAAGAGGGATTTGTTGCACAGCTTCGTGTGGAATGAACTGGAAGGCCGAGCACTGATGCGACCGCGAGCATGGGTTCCTCTCACAGCCCCACCACTGAGTGGAGGTCTCTCCTCCTGGCCCATGCTCTGCCCTCTTCCCTGCTTTCTTTTATTGTTCAGTCGACACCTAGGCAAGATCCAGTGTAATTATCAGAGCTAATTACCAGGGATGGGGCTGCCTGGGGGAGTTGGCTCCGCTGCCCTCTCTCCTACTCACTCTGCCTACAAAGGACTGCCTGGAGCCACCTCTCTGAGCAGGCAGCGTCCACTAAAGAGGGAGCTGGAATTACCAGGAGCTGTGGTTGACACAGCCAGGCCACCCCGGCCACCTGCTCCTTGTCCTGCATTCTTCAGGCAGTGGACATCATCTCTCGTCCATGCTGGGGACCTTTGAGGCATCCCGGCCTTCGCTGTTTACACCGTCCTACGCCAGATCTGCCCGGTTGTGTCTGAACTGTCTGTTCCTCCGTCCAGCTCCACTGCAGGCCGCCCTGTCTCCTCTGGCTGCAGCAAGTTGGTGATTTGTCTTCTTGCCTCAAATGTCTCTGCTGCAAAGTCAATTGTCCCTATTGCCCCTCTGTCTATACCTCTCAGGGGCTGCCTTCTACCTGCAAGATAGACCACCCACCTGAGGGTGGGGAACACAGCCCTCCCGGGCCTCACCTCAGCTCTCACTGCGCACCAGCTTAAATGCTGCACCGCAGCAGCAAGCCGCTCTTCTGTGCTCCAATCAACTGCTGTTTTATGCCCCATGCTCTTATTCCAGGGCAGCCACTCCTGCCAGCAGCCTCCCTGTTTCTCCTATAAAATTCCTGCTCATCCCCGAGACGGGGCAAAGGCATCTACCTCCTCCCCTCCCACCAGGCAGCTTGGCTTGCAGGCCCTTGTCTACCCAGAATAGCCTCTGTAGATTTGTTACTGTCACCTATGTCATTATTATCTCTTTATGTGCCTCTCTCGCCCACTCTGAACTCTTGAAGGCAGAAACTGGTTCTTAACTTAGCATTGTATTTCCAGTATCAAACTCAGTATCTGGTATGTAGTAGGTGCAAAACAAATACTTGACAAATGCATGAGTGCTCAGTATACCTCCTCCTGGCCTACGTAGGCCAGGAGGTACTAAGTGACTATGTGTATGTTGGCCAATTAAAAATGAAGACAGTGGCTGAGCTCAGTGGCTCATACCAGCACTTCGGGAGGCTGAGGCAGGTGGGTCGCCTGAGGTCAGGAGTTCGAGACCAGCCTGGCCAACATGGTGAAACCTCATCTTTACTAAAAATACAAAAAATGCTGGGTGTGTAGTGGCAAGGCGCCTGTAATCCCAGCTACTCTGGAGGCTGATGCGGGAGAATCGCTTGAACCCAGGAGGCGGAGGTTTCAGTGAGCCGAGATCGCACTACTGCACTCCAATCGGGGCAGCAAGAGCAAAACTCCTTCTCAAAAAACAAACAGACAAACAAAAACGAAAACCGTGAAGTACTGTAAGATCCATAAGGGGATTGACGGGAGCAAGATGGCCGAATAGGAACAGCTTCAGTCTCCATCTCCCAGCACGAGCGACACAGAAGACTGGTGATTTCTGCATTTTCAACTGAGGTACTGGGGTCATCTCACTCGGGAGTGCCGGACAATTGGTGCTGGTCAGCTGCTGCAGCCTGACCAGCGAGAGCTGAAGCAGGGCGAGGCATCGCCTCACCTGGGAAGCGCGAGGGGGAAGGGAGTCCCTTTTCCTAGCCAGGGGAACTGAGACACACAACACCTGGAAAATCGGGTAACTCCCACCCCAATACTGCGCTGTAACACCGGCACACCGGAGATTATATCCCACACCTGGCCGGGAGGGTCACACGCCCACGGAGCCTCCCTCCTTGCTAACACAGCAGTCTGCGGCAATCTAACCGCAAGGCAGCAGCGAGGCTGGGGGAGGGGCGCCCGCCATCGCTGAGGCTTAAGTAGGTAA